>NC_132889.1:37691074-37813574 GCF_030463535.1 Salminus brasiliensis | reverse complement strand
TGTACGTCGGAAGTGACGTTGTGTTTTTATTGGTTACCAGATCATCAGCTGGGCGTGTTCTGCAGGTTATCTCTGCTGGCCCAGTTCTGGGAAACGTAATGATGTTGAACTTTGGACTTCCGTAGCATTCCACTGCATCCCTACCTCTGGGGTCTCTATTCCCCCAAGGCTACAGTGTGATTAGTAGATTCCTCCAGAGCCGACCTCACATTTCATCAGGGGGTCCAATTTCAAAATGTAGAAGTTATTAATAATGAGAAATGAGTAACATCCATGTGTTTCACCACTGAGAGCCTTTAGACATTAAATATGGTCATTTGATTTAGTTTTAAGATGTCATTATTATTATTATTAGTAGTAGTAGTAGTATTACTACTGTTATTATTATTATTACTACCATTATTATTCTTAATATTATTATTATTATTATTACTATTATTATTACTACTATTATTATTATCATTACTAGTATTACTACTACTACTACTATTATTATTATTACTAGTATTACTACTACTATTATTATTATTATTACTAGTATTACTACTACTACTACTATTATTATTATTATTATTACTAGTATCACTACTACTACTATTATTATTATTATTATTATTATTATTATTACTAGTATTACTACTACTACTATTATTATTATTATTACTACTAATGTTATTATTATTATTACTAGTATTACTACTACTACTACTATTATTATTATTATTACTACTAATGTTATTATTATTATTACTAGTATTACTACTACTACTACTACTATTATTATTATTATTATTATTATTATTATTATTATTATAACTACTGTTTTTACCCTAAGCCTTTATTTTCATTCATCTGTGTCACACATGGTAATAATTAGCTGAAGGTGAAGCACTCAGACTTCCAGTCAGAACATTTTGGGTGCTTTTAGCAACAGTTTATAAAGCACAACCCTTCAGATCCTCATGAAGGTAAAAGCTGATCTTCACACCAAGGAAGACACTTAGAGGAACCTGAAGCTGAGGGGATCACAGCTGCTTCATGGTCGTAAGTCATGACCTAAACAGTCAGTCAAAGTCGGGGGTTCGAAGTGAAACTGAGCTTCACTGTAGAGAAACTGACCCACTCTGATCTCTGTACAGGTGAATGGAGTCAGACGGTGGTCGCCATGACTACAACACAGATACAGCCCATAATATATCTCCTATCCAAACCAACCAGTGCAGCTACACGAGTCTTCTGAGTTTTATATGGAATGATGATGATGATGATGATGAGGGTAAAATAGTGAATAGAGAATCTCAGCTAATGCAGTTTTCTTTAGGGACTACTTTCTGTAGCCGCACTACACCCTGCAGCATGTATCCCTCCACCATTTTAATGATCTGATTTTAAAAGCAGGTTCTAGAGCCGAGCTCTTCTCAGAACTCTGGTAGAACCGTGTCTCAGGCATCAGGCAGCGTCTTCATCTCCATTAGCAGAAGAACTTTCTGTGAGGAGCTTCTAGAGTCGTCAATTATAATATGCAGTTCACCTTTCCGGAATCATCCGCAACCATTTATTGAGGCATCCCAATTTATCCAGGCCACCAGGGGGCGATACTTTTGACAGGTAGTGTGTGTTTGCAAACCGTTTGCTTATCATCCAGCTCTGAGATTGAGAGATAAGCTGAACCAGCAACACTGGCTTCAGGGCCTTGAAGTCTGGAGGTCAGATCTCACACATTAGTCATGCTGTGGCCTAAACAGGAGCTCCAGAGGACTTTGGCCTGTGGGGGCTGGGAACTGGAGGGAGAACGTTATAGGCATGCAGGAGAGGGAGAGAGAGAGAGAGAGAGAGAGAGAGAGAGAGAGACTTTATACTGGTCAATGTTTAACAGCCCTGTGTTGGGTAAGACTAGGCTTTTACGACACCATCAGACAATCACGTCTTCCATCGGATCTGACAGTCTGGCGGTCTGCGGAGGTCAGTGGTAATTGGGTCTTTCCAAATCAAAGGTTTTATGAAGCTGTTCGTCACATAAAACAGGCAAATAAAAGGAAGACCACAGGTCAGGACAGTCATAATCGCACCGATTCCCAGAGTTTCTGGAATAGTCCTGGAAGGATGGGACAGAAGATATTTCCTTATTGGTGTTTTGATAACTTGTATCTCCACAAAAACGTGTTCTCTCAGGTAGAGGTCTGGTGACTGGGAGGGGCCCTAACATAGTATTTACATCATTCTCATGATTTACCATGATCAAACGTTATGGAAATGATAAAAGAGCATTTATTTAGAGTATTTTATGAATTTATTTGTACTGACAGTAAAACAGCTGCAATATGCTGGAGTGTAAGAGCAACTGTGCTGTAATTTGATTGGACAGACAGATAGATGTTGGTATAGCAACTGGGCTACTTCAGTATACAGGATATGGCATGTGAACTAGGAGTAGTGAGCACACACACACACACACACACACAGAGCGGTGGGCAGCCAACTCCAGCACCTGAGGAGCAATGAGAGAGGGTGAGGGGTCTTGCTCAAGGGCCCAACAGTGGCAGCTTGCTAGGCCTGGGTATCGAACCCACAACCCTGCCATCAATCACAGCCCGGAGCTCTAACCGCTGAGCCTCCACTGCACCAATTCTGGTGAAACTCAGTTGATCCTCAGTAGGGTCAGGTTTAGGTATTAGGTTTAGGTTTAGGTTTATTAAGACGTTTGTTTTAAAGCTCCCCCTACAGTCTGGAAGTGGAATTTGCAGGTTGAGGACACGCATTTCTGGACAAGCTGAGAAAAACAGAACAGAAGCGTCACTGTAAGAAGGTAAAGAAGCATGTGGACTGAGGAGGTATGTAGGGATATAGGGCATGCTGTGCTCCTTTGGGCCTCGGCTGCTGATGGCTAGCAGCATGACCGGATCAGCGAATCAGCGAACCTCAGCATCTAAGTCCGCTGGACCGCTCGGGACTAGTGTTTTTACAAACCGAAGATCCTAATGTACCCCTTTTTTCATAAAACTACATGATGCTTGAATTCACATTTTTATTTATTATTATTATTATTATTATTTTACATATTAAGTTTATTGTTCATCTACAAAGAAAACAAAACCTATTTACACAATTTACAAATATGTACACATTTCCAGTGCTTCTCAAAAAAATAAAAAATAAAACAAATCTCGGTGAGGGTAGCGGACGTCTCGGCCCGAGGTTTCTGAGAAATAGCGAGTCTTTATACAGCCTCCGAAACATGTGGCAGTGGGGGGCTGGGTACAGTGAGCTGGGCTGGAGCAGGTGGGATGGCGGCTGGAGGATGGATGGACTCTGAGTACGCTGGAGGAGGATCACGAGGGATGAAGTCAGGCTTCAGCGCCAACTGCAAAAAAAAAAAAAACAGGGACAGAGGAGAAGTGTGTCATAACGGAGACATCAAAGAGTAAAAGGAAAAGGCCTACACTATCTGGCCACTTTATCAGAAACCCCTCTCTTGTATGCACTACAGACAAAAGTATTGGGACACCTGCTTATTGTTCAGTTTCTTCTGAAAATTAAGGCTGTCTCTACTGTCCAGGTAAGAAGAGGTTGGGATGTTGGATGGATGATCACCATCGTACCGCACCTCCTCCAGAAGTACTGGATGGAGCACCACCATCATTCCAGAGAATGCCCACAGCCCATTCAATGCCCAAGTCTGGCATTAGACAGCATGGTGCCAATAGCTTCATGAGGTTGATCTGCTCCAGAGATTCCTATTCTATTGGTGGTACTTCTCTACAGGGACTAGACAAGCTATGTGTGTGCATTTTCACGTCTGTGCCAGCAATAGGTGCCACCTAAAGTAGCTAAAAAAAAGGAAAATTAATTAGAAGGGGCGTCCACAAACATTTGGACATGTAGTGTAGCTCCACCCTAGTGCTTGTCTCCTTTTATCTGTTGATGCACAGTGTGCATTGGCCTTCCTCTAAACCTTCATTAGTGGTCAGTTTGTGACCACAGAGCTGCTCTGAGCTGGACAGATGTGGGTAGTGGACCCTTGGCAGCGGCACCACTGTGCCACCCCACACACACACTGCCAATGCTGCTGAGCACAGCAGAGACACTGACAGTGAGAGCAGTCACATTCACCCTGTACAAAAGTCACTACTGAAGCATCACGCCATAAACATCCATCTATAAAACGCTACCTTTACAACACTGAGCTTTGTTATCAACTGATATACACAGAATATGGACAAAAGTATTGGGACACCAACACGTGAGCTTTTATGACATCCCATTCTAAACCTACAGAATGCTGAATTCCTTGGAGATGGTAACAGAGGACACAGCCTTTGAGCACAAGAACCCATTTCAGCTGTGGAGCATGAAGGTGGAGATGTATCAGACAGAGCTGCTTGAGGGAAATGTGAGAGCATCTGTCTAATGGTTGAAGATGAAATATCCCACAGCTGAAAGATTTCTGCATGGAGGAGTGGGGAACACTCTCCCATCTTTACTCATAAAACTGTTCCTAACTTTACTCATGAAGCTGTTCCCATCTTTACTCATGAAGCTGTTCCTAACTTTACTCATGAAGCTGTTCCCAAGTTTACTCATGAAGCTGTTCCTATCTTTACTCATAAAGCTGTTCCTATCTTTACTCATGAAGCTGTTCCCACCTTTACTCATAAAACTGTTCCTATCTTTACTCATGAAGCTGTTCCCACCTTTACTCATAAAACTGTTCCCATCTTTACTCATGAAGCTGTTCACTCTTCTCATAAACGTTTAGAGCTTCCCTGGAGGTATAATGGTGTGTTTGATGGTACATTATCTGATGGGGTTACCTCATGATAGGAGGGAGGTGGGCTGTAATGGTCCACTGTGCTGTAGCGAGGGGGTCTATGTAGGTCATCAGGTGCAGGTGATGAAGATGGAATGACGTAGATGGATGGGCGCTCAAAGGCGTCAAGAGTCTGGGTCCGTGCCTGGCTCTCCAGGACCTCCCGGCGAACCCGCTGGAGGGCCTTACAGAGGGAGGTGCAGCAGAGAATAACGATAGCGAAGGCGACTATCGGCACAAAGATCCTGCAGAGGGAAACAAGCGGTCACACGGTGTGGGTGAGACGGCCGGTGAGGGACTGCATTCTATGTGACTTTGTCCTAAGCCAATAATCTCAGTGACCCTCACACACTATATGTCCAAAAGTTTGTGGACACCCCTTCTCATGGATGTGCTCAGCTACTTTAAGTTGCACCCGTTGCTAACACAGATCCCTGACTCCACACCACATCCCAAGAGTACTGGATGGAGCTCCACCATCCGTCATTCCAGAGAACACTGTTCCTCCACAGCTCAATGCTGGGGGGGGGGCTTCCCTCTAGCCCACGCCTGGCATTAGGCAAGGGGGGAATGGGTGCAACTTAAAGTAGCTGAATGCCTTCATTAGAAGGGGTGTCCACAAACATTTGGACATATAGTGTATATTTAAACAAAGGGCTGGCCAAGGTCTTACACAATCACTAATAACCATGAACCTATCGGCATCATGCTGCCTAATGCCAGGCATGAGGGACTAGAGGGGTATAAAGCCCACCAGCAGCACTGAGCTGTGGAGCAGTGGAGGAACTATGTTCTCTTGAATGATAGATGGTGGAGCTCCATCCAGTACTTTTGGGATGGGATGAGCTGGGGAGTTGGGACGTTGGGGATGACTCATCTGCGTCTGTAATGGGTGCTACTTAAAGTAATGGAATGTCTTCATTAGAAGGAGTGTCATTTGGACATATAGTGTAGATTAGGCCTAAATGTAGATTTAAGGATTTCCAGTGGTAATCTCTATTGAGACTGGAATTTACTGTAAGATTAGGCTTCATGTGGAGTAAAGCAGTGTTTACAGATCGTGTTGAAAGTAAGGAGGTACTTACTGTATAATAGGAAAAGGGTCATTTAGGATCATCTTATTGAAGAAAGGCCCAATCCTCCACGGAAATCTGATGGAAAAAATGTATTTTGGATATCATATTGGAAATATTTTTAAACAATGACATCTAATAATAATAATAATAATAATAATAATACTAAAGCAATAATAATAATCTACTACCAAACACGCATTCATTTGTGTACGCTCCGTTTTTGCAGTACAATGCTGTGTATATATGAGACGTGAGCTGGGACTCCGTGACTGCATCCTACGGTTAATTAGCTAACGTAAGATCATTTAATAAAACCTCAGATCATCTCAGTGACCCTCACACACTATATGTCCAAAAGTTTGTGGACACCACTTTTAGTTGCACCCATTGCTGACACAGATGTGTCATCCCGACTCCTCAACTCATCACAAAAGTACATCTAATGGTACATCTAATAGTACATCTACATCTAATAATAATAATTATTATAATTATAATAATAATAATCAACTACCAAACACTCATTCATTCGCGTACGCTCAGCTTTAGCAGTACAGTGCTGTATATATATATAAAATGTGAGACGACCGGTGAGGGATTCCGTGACCATCAACTGCATCCTACGGTTAATCAGCTCATGTAAGACTATATGTCCAAATGTTTGTGGACACCCCTTCTAATGGATGCATTAAGCTACTTTTAGTTGCACCTGTTGCTGACACAGATGTGTCATCCCCGACTCCGCAACTCATTAAAACAATACATCTAATAGTACATCTACATCTAATAACAATAATAATAATAATAATAATAATCTACTACCAAACACTCATTCATTAGTGTACGCTCAGCTTTAGCAGTACAACGCTGTATATGTATATATATATATATATATATATATATATATATATATATACACACACACACACACACACACCCCTGCTCAAATTATACGTGTTGTTGATATTCTAAGTGTATATTTTAGACACAATTTCTACTTTTATTTGTATTAGCCAAAATTTAATAAAATAAAATAAAAATAAATAAAATATGCTATAATGTTTGTACATGCTACATTCTGATGTGCAGAAGCGTGTCTCTGTAGAGGACGTGACTTATTTACATGTACACCATTTATCTGAGGCTCTTATCCAGAGCCCGTACATGTGACTCCTGTTACACAGGTGGCAGAATGTGGAGTTAGGAGTCTTACCCAGGGACTCTTATAGGTGTACAGTGGTGTGTCTGCCCAGCCTGGGGACTGAACCCTAGTCTACCACTGGGCGGGCAGTGTTGGTACCCACTACACTACACTACACCAGTCACATCTTTCTTTCATATATAAATCTGATGCTGATAATTAACCCACCCGTCCCGTTGCTCCCCCTAGCACTAGCAATGCTCCCATGTGAACGCAGCCACCACCTCTTTTCTAACTGCCAGCGATGCGGCATCGCCGGTCAGCCGACACGCTCAGAGGAAGGCGCCGGGTCCCCAGCTTCATCCCCTCAGCTAACAGACGCCTGTGCTGGCTAACATAGTTTAACAGTGATGAGGAGAGAGAGCGCCATCTACAGCCAGTTGGGCTTTTTTTTCCGCTTTGAACTTGCGACCCCCGGGCCATAGTGGTAGGCCAGTCTCCCACTGACCCATTCGGAGCCAGCCAATCACATCTTGATTGGTGGTTTGGAGGCTTGGCTACACTAAGACATGTCTATTGACCAGGGGAACACACATGTTGTCATATGACTGATATATATGTATATAATGATAATTAGCATAAAGAGCATATACATAACATGAAGACATAGAGAGACACATCTCTTAAACCTTGTATCTCCATTTTTGACATTTGTCACTTTTTTTTCGCCATGATGCAAGTCTGCCAGTCATTCAGTCTTTCCTGATGAATGGACCAATAGAAATGCTACTTGGAATTAAATCTGTTTACATTGACTGGCGTAAGTTGGTGGCTCGGTGGCTCAGTGGTTAGAGCTCTTAGTGGCTCCATGGTTAGGGCTGTTGATGACAGGGTTGTGGGTTCGATACCCGGGTTTGGCAAGCTGCCACAGTTGGGCCCTTGAGCAAGGGCAAGACCCTTCACCCTCTCTCTGCTCCCCGGGTGCTGGAGTTGGCTGCCTACCGCTCTGAGGGGGGTGTGTGTGTGTGTGTGTGTGTTCACAGCCCCTAATTCACTAGTGTGTGTGTGATGGGTCAAATGCGGAGGTCATATTTCACTGTACATAGTACAGTGACAAATATGTGCATCTTTACAATGCAAATAAACCCTTGTTACCACCCTGTTATGCACATTATTTAGTGTTGGTTATTGGTTCTGTTTACACTTATTTGGTAACACAACTGGTTGTGTTCTTTGCTCAAGAACATCTGAACTAGAGTTATTCCTTAGTTATAAAGTTATTTATTAATTATGTGTTAAGATTTACTCATTATGGTCTTTGTTTATGAGTTTTCAATGTGAAAATCACTTAAAATTGCAGTTTTATGTGTAATAATGCACAATAAACACTTCGTTACCACCCTGTTACGCACATTATTTAATTACAACATGTCAATTTAATAATTTTTAACAAGCAAACGCTGCTAAATTCCTGCCATCGAACAAGAAATAGTACCAAATCAACACAGCTGACACTATCAAGAACCCACATGAATCAAAGGTCTGGATTTCAAAGGATTTCACACTACAAACATACATAATCTGCGTAACAGGGTGGTAACAAAGAGTTGAACGGCATTATCATTCATTTCATTTCACACAACAGTCCATCCTGCTTTTTTTGGAGTGACTTTCTCTACTGTCCAGGGAACAAGAAGGCTTTCTACTAGACGTTGGAGGGAGCATTGCTGTGAGGATTTGATTGCATTCAGCGACAAGAGCATCGTTAGAGAGGTCAGGATGTTGGATGACTCCCCAACTGCCCCAAACTCATCCATCATTACAGAGACCACAGCTCAGGTCTCTCAGGGGGGCTTTATACCCCTCTACCTGCCCACGCCTGGCATTAGGTGGCATGGTGCTTTTATATATATATATATATATATATATATATATATATATATATATATATATATATATATAGCTTATTATGCGCTCCAGAGAGTCCTATTCTTTTGGCAGTACTTCTCTACAGGGACTAGACAAGCTGTGTGTGTGCATTCACACATCTGTGTTTCAGCAGTGGGTGCGGCTTAAAGCAGCTGAATGCATCAGTTAGAAGTGGTGTCCACAAACTTTTGCACATGTGGTGTATATTATATTTCGAACATGAGCAGTAATGGTGTATTCCAGTGTGCAGAGGTGTGTCAACAATCAACAACGCGCCGCTTGACCAGGAGTGCCCGACCGTTTGCGCAAGGCTGTATATTAGTCATCAAATTCCTGTCTGACATTATATAAACCTTATCTGGCAGGCGGTCACACGAACACACTCAACACTTATCAAGCTTTTTTATTGCCATTGCAGGACAACTCGGCCAATCGGAGCTCGGCTGAGTTACCAGGAATCCAACCCTAAAGGTCAAGAACCCCTTCGGAACAGGGGATAGCCCACCCACACTGCCTCGAACAGCGAGGATTACCCAGGTTACACTGACTCCAAAGCCCTGCCTTATGTTCTCCAGCAAGATCACTCTCTAATCAAACGGTTCTTTCCTTGGAAGTAGGGTTCTAGGTAAAACCCTTCATCTTAAAAGAACCTTATGTTTACACTGTAGTTATTTTAGGGTTATTTGGTAACACTTTACTGTAAGGAACTCAAATTAGGGGTTTATTAAGGTTGTGTTCTTTGCTCAAGAACATCTGAAATAGTTTCTTTTTTAAGTCATTTATTAATGATGCTTTAAGATTTACTCATTATAGTCTTTGTTTATATACAATTAGAGTTTTTTATGTGGAAATCACTTAAAATTGCAGTTTTATGTGTAATAATGCGCAATAAACACTTCGTTACCACCCTGTTACGCACATTATTTAGTTAATTTTTATTTACTTGAGCCTAATAATGGTTTAAAGAACATAATGTAAAGCTTCCAGGAAGCTGGAATGAATGTTCAAACGTCTTAAAGTCATAAATCTGTTTTTTGGGGGGGGGTTTTCAGACATGGTTCTTCAGGGAACTGGATTTATTTTAACGGGTGAAGATCAGATAAACCCAAATCACAGAGCTATCGAACCCAAACCAGCCGCAGGAAAAAGGTCCTTAAGATCTTAAGACCTTTAAATATGTGTACTGAAGCCACCTTTGAAAAAGCCTCATAATTCTGGTAATAATGCACAATAAACACTTCGTTACCACCCTGTTACGCACATTATTTAGTTATTTTTATTCATTAGTTTAGTCTGTAGTTAGTGATGAATAGAATTTATAAAATCTGAAATGTCCACTACACAACATCCAAGCTGGGCAGACGCTGGTTTAACAGTTATTAAACTTTTATTTTACTTTAATAAGATTTTGCTTTGTAAATGAGTAAAATACTTTACAAACTAATTTACTAACAAAGTCATTTGAATAGCTGCAAACGAACACATTCAGTACTTACTGTTGTGCGTAACCAGTGAAGAGTATAACCCACCTCTCTTTGGGATATAATACGATATCTTGATGTGATCTTATTAGTGACTTATTAAACTCAATAAACTCACATAAAACAATAAATCCCACACTATCTAGAACCCACATGGATCAAAGTGCTGCCAATCTCACACTAGAAGCATTTAGGCATTAATTCATGCTCAAAAGCCTGCATAACAGGGTGGTAAAAGAGTGTTTGAGCGTCCGAAATTATGTTTATTTAACGAAGAACCTTAAAAAAAAACTAATTTTGCCAGTTATTGTTTAATCAGTAAAATCAGTCTTTATCCAACAACAGCAGCAGAAATCAGAACTGATTTGTATGAATCTCAGAAAAGGTTCAAAGCGTCTCTCGACTTGGACAGATTTGTCCTTCTTTGGAACTTCAGTGGTTCTCCTACAGCTTCTCTCTAAAGAACCCTGTTTTAGCGCCTCTGTGTTTAGGAGTGTAATAAAGCTCAGCACTCATGACTCTGCATGTGATTGTGTGACGCCACTAAAGAGCCACTTCTAATTTCCTGAAGAACCTGCCAATGAGTGATTCTCTGGAGAACCAATCAAAGGTTTAAAGAACCTCTACATAATGTAAAAGTTCCAGGAAGAACCTGTAGGTTGGTAAAGGGCCTTCGCATTATGTGGAGGTTCTCAGACATGGTTCTTCAGGGAACTGGATTTAGTTTACCAGGTGAAGATCAGATAAACCCAAATCACAGAGCTATCGAACCCAAACCAGCCGCAGGGTAAAAGCCCTTAAGACCTTAATATATATATATATATATTCTATAAAGCAGAAAATATAATTCAACATATATCCTTATATAACTCTCTCTCTCACCCTCTCTCTCTCTCTCTATATATATATATATATATATACACATTCTATAAAGCATAAAATATAATTCAACATATATCCTTATATAACTCTCTCTCTCACCCTCTCTCTCTCTCTCTATATATATATATATATATATATACACATTCTATAAAGCAGAAAATATAATTCAACATATATCCCTATATAACTCTCTCTCTCTCTCTCTCTATATATATATATATATATATATATACACATTCTATAAAGCATAAAATATAATTAAACATATATCCCTATATAACTCTCTCTCCCTCACTCTCTCTCTCTCTTTCTATATATATACATTATATAAATCAGAAAATATAATTAATATTTTTAAAGCATTAAACATATATCCATATATAACTATCCATATATATATATATATATATACCAATTTCTACAAACCAATAGAAATGCTCCAAAATTACTAGGAATTGTCAGTTGACAGTTTTTTTTCATTGTACTGTAAAATTGTTATTTTGGAGAAACAAGGTTTTTGTGTGACCATATATATATATATATATATATATATATATATATATATATATATATATATATATAAAGGGCCTATTTGGCCTTATAGGTCTTGACAGTTCTCTATTCCAGCACTGTATACTCACTACGAGTGCTACAACTATAAATATAAATCTACAATCAATATCATTGTAACCCACACTGTACAATAAACCTGCCCAATATTTCATTACAGAATATAAACAATAATCAGGTGTCTTACCTGTACAAGCGCAGCTGATCAGGCGACTCAGATGAGGGAGTGTATGTGTGTGTGTGTGTGAGTGTTATCTGAGTGAAGGAGCACAGTCAGTCCAGTTTTAGAGCGTTTATGGCCACAGGCAGCTGGTTAAAGACACAGCACCTGTACCTGTTCCTGCACCTCCACCTGCACCTTCTGTGTCTTCAAAATAAAGAGTGTGAGGTAGGTCAGACTCAGACTTATGAGAACACACCTGTGAGAAACTCTACAGCCTTTATTTCACTTCATCTGTGGCAGCGAGAACAAAATCCTAATTACACACAATTAAAGCCAAGTGATTCAATTACTGCAGCATCCTGTAACAGCGCCACCTTCAGTCAGCAGCTTCAGGATCATGCTGATGCTCCACTGACTGAACTGAACGGGGAGAACGGCGTCTCCGTCATTCCCACTCTGGGTCGGAACGCTGCTGCTGCTACTGCACTATGGAGGTTTGGTGGTGGAGCTGCAGGAGGAGAACCTCTCTCCAGAACTGCTGTGTAACGCTGCAGAACCTATAGAGTCATATTAGTGTAAAAAAAGGTGTATCGCACTCCCCACCTTTAGGGGGAGCCAAGGAGCAAAAAACACCAGACAAAGACTTTCAATGATCTAGAGGATATCTTCTGATCTACTGACCTGACAAGACCTGACCATAATCATCTAAAGCCACCAGCACCAGCATGACCATGACCTGGCCGTATCCTTAGCACAATGAATAGATCTCAGAAAGTTCTTCACCGGTTCTTTAGGAAAGGCACCGGTTCTTTTAGGAAAGGCCAAAACATTATGACCACCTATGGCCTCCCACAGGTAACCGGCTTACACATACTCAGCTGTCCACATAATGGAGAAGCCCCCTGACTGGTCTGCAGCTACGCACCCCCATAACCAGCAGAGGGCGCTTAACTGTGTCCCAAAACCGTGTGTCCCACAGTGGCCTTTCTACTGGTCCCACCCATGTGACTGGATGGCCTTCAAAACCCTCCCACATCCAAGAGCCTAAGGGTGCCCCGGGTTGGTGGTTGGTTCTGTCCCTCCTAGGTACCTTCCACCGCTGACCATGGAGCCATTTGGAAGACACTCCAACCCCCCATCGTCAAAAGTGGCCCAGATCCCCTTCACATGCAGCACTGATACCACCTCCACCTGTGAGGGTCTGAATGGTGTGTGTGAAAACACTCTCGAGAGGCAAGGTGAGCCCTTCAGTAAGAGTCTACTGATATTTATTATATTATATTGATTTACTATGTTCAGTTCATGACGTACAAGAAAAAGCTTCTCCAACATGAGAAGCTATCAGTTAGCAAAGTAGTTAGAGGTTCAGACACTCCTGTGTACATACAGTCATGTGATAAAGTTAGGACACCCCATGAAACCCTTTGAACATCTGGATGTTTGACCTTTATGTGATGAACACTGAGAGATGGAGGTGATCTAACGCAGCCCTTCGAGCTTCAAGTCCATCCTTTAAGATCCACAGAAGACGAGCATCCAGACTTTTTACTGTCCTGCACCGAAGTGGTGGAGCGAACTTATCCTGAGTGTCCGAACAGTCCAACACTCACTGTCCTCAAACCCAGCCTGAAGACCCTCCTCTTCTGAGAGTACTCAGGTTAAGAGAAGAGTACTATGGTCTCCATATTGACTTGTGTTTAGTAGAGTCTAAGATTAGAGGAGCTTTAATTTTGAACTGAGGTTTTTCTTGAGTAAACAGTGAAGCTCTTCTGTAAGTCGCTCTGGAGAAGAACATCTGCTAAATGCCTTAAATGTAAATGTAAATGTAAACTCACACACCTGAAGAAACATCTTTAATCATCATTAATAAAATGAAATTAATAGAAATGTAAAAAGTCCCCCCACATGTATCACTCCTTCAGATGTGTAGAATCAGACTCAGGAGCAGAAGATCAGCTGCAGATGATCAGAACATGGTTGGAGAGGATTATTCTGGAGGAGTCTGGAGTCTTATTTAAACCTCAGACGTTTAGTCTGGTCTGATCTGGATTGATGGTTGAAGTGAGGGGTTAAGAAGATCATCATCATGGCCAGATCCAGAGAGCTCTCTGCGGCCTTTAGAAAGAAGGGTGGAGAGTCTGCAGAGGAGTCTGGGAAGGGTTTTTTAAGAAAATCTCAGAACAGTTAGAAATCACTGTAATTAAAAATAATTAGAACCAATGGAACATCTGACCAACATGACCAGGTCGGACCACCCTAGCAAGATCAGACCTCAAGATGAGTAAAGAAGTCTGATCATGGAAGTCTGATCATGGTGGTCTTACTGGAGCACACACACTGTTTACATGTCTATTAATTCCATTTTATTAATGATAATTAAAGACGTGTGTGAGTTCAGTCAGATCACCTCCATCTCTCAGTGTTGACCACATAAAGATCAGACATCCAGATGTTTAAGTACGTCCAAAAGGACAAAGGGTTTAACAGAGTGTCCTGATTATTAAACTGCATTTAAATAAATATTATAAATTTCACACAGAAATCTTCAAACTAAAGCACAGTTCATTCATTTTTTACACCACACAGCACATACTGTACCCCTTCCGTGTACAATCATCCCTCACAACGCTACAGACAGCCTGTGGAACTGCTTTAGACTGAAGAGCCTCTGTGAACTTGAGCTCTAAGATCAGTCACATGACCGGGCCGGGACACGGAGGCTCAGCTCAGGACCCCTCGGTTAGTATTAAATATCTGTGAACTCTGAGGGAATCCTACCGTGATTATTGAGAGTCTTATAAAATCAATCATTTTTATTATATTAATGATATTTCATACAACAGGGCTGGGTGATTGATCCTTTATATGATTATGATATTCTATTACATGATTATATGATTGACAGCATACACAATTTGGCACATTTTTACACATTAGACTGCTCATTAAAACTGCGTATATATATATATATATATATATATATATATATATATATATATATATATATAATATTTTAGATTTTATTATTATTATTTTTATTTATTTATATATATATATATTTATCTTATTTCTGAATCTAAATATTTTTATCCTCTTTTTAATGTTTTATATGACCAGAAAGTCATCAAAGCATTTCACAACTAATACATTTTAATGTGATTTGATTAGCTTTATACCGTGATACTGATACACCATCTCATCGCTAGCTGCATTTTCAGCTGTGTGCAAAAGTCTGTGCACCCCACATGTTATATTTGTGGAGTTTCTAAGTGTAATTAATTGAACAAATCCTCTACAGCAAACTTAAATACGGCAATTTCACAATTAAACAGATTTTGAGGGGGGAAACATTAATTTAATTAGTTTTAATATTTACTTTTAATATTTTATATCTCATTTTTTATAATTATGTTAAATCCAGTAAATAAACAGTAACTTTGTATTAAAATTTTAAATGGGGTCCAAGTGGTTCATTATTGCTGCTGAATGATACTCTGTGGGATTTACCTGCAGTTTTACCTGTGTTTTACTTTGCTGGGAGCTTCAGACTGCTTAAAAAGTGGTTTGTAGGTTAGTATGGGGCTGCTGGGGATGCATGGTTGTAATGACCTTATCACTCTATTGACCATCTGGACATCCTGGGCACCCAGCCCTGTTATAGAACTAGCAATTTTCTCCAAACTGCATCGTTTCAGCTAGAAAAGCACTGCTGAATAGTAAACCTCTAGCACTGTTGTCTATGATTTGGTGATTTGTGTACATGGCACTGTTGGTCCAAACATTCCAGCCGTCCTGTCCAGTCTACCGATGCTGATGTGGTCAATTAGCTGGCAGTGCTCACGTAATTTCCAGGGAAAAATCCCTCCAACCCGTTCAGGACCCCCTCGCACCAGCCATCCTCGTTCCTCTTGGTCACGTAGATCACATCCCCCACCTGGAAGGCCAAATCGCCCGGCTTGCCCGTGTCGTAGCTGTACAGTGCCACCACTTGGCAGGAAAGGAGAATGACAACAAAGTAAGAACAGTTAAAGGCACTTTTACATGTGTTTATAAGCACAATTTCAATACGCAATACGGACAAAAGTATTGGGACACCTGCTTGTTCATTTCTTCTTTTGAAATCAAATTTGATCCTGCTTTTGTTGGAGTAACTGTCTCTACTGTCCAGGGAGGAAGGTTTTTTATTAGATTTTGGTTAGAGCATCGCTGTGAGGATTTGATTGCACTCAGCAGGATGTTAGATGATGATGCCCAACTCCCTAACTCATCCCACCACCACCATCATTCCAGAGAACAATAGCTTCATCATGTTGATCTGCTCCAGAGAGTCCTATTCTATTGGCAGTACTTCTTCTCTACAGGCACTAGACAAGCTGCGTGTGTGTGCATTTGCACATTTGTATCAGCAATGTGTGCAACTTAAAAGTAGCCAAATATGCATTCATTAGAAGGGGTGTCCGCAAACTTTTGGACATATAGTGTATGTCAGTGCTAAAGACAGATTTCTAGGTTTTCTGAGCAGTGCCGTACCTCTCTCCAGGTAATCTGCAGGTGCGGAGGTGTCGTAGTCCACTGGGGGAGGCAGAGGAGGAATGTCATCAAAGCCGTCCATGCAGTCCATGGGCACGGGGGGCGGAGGGGCTGGAATCTCCAGGTCTAAAAACAGGTCAAAACACGTCTTATTAAATCCTTGGGAATTAGCTCTGTAAAAACGGGCCATCGCTACATCCTCTTTCATACCTGCTCCAGATTCCTACAAGATCATTAGCATTTTCTACAGCATCTTAAACAGGCTGCTATTGTTTTCATTGTTACCTTTAAAACTGTTAAATTATATAAATATTAAATATAAAATATATACATAAAAATAAATAATGCAATAAATTAAATGTAAAGCTTGGTTCTGAATGGCTGCCCTGTATTACACCTCGTTCAGAAAGCACTTTGGGTTTAAATAGGGACTAAAATCTTCAGGACTGTGGGGAAAAGCTAAATGGGTGGGGCTAAACTGCTGTAGGCTGAATAGGTGGAGCTAAACTGCTGTAGGCTGAATAGGTGGAGCTAAAGTGCTGTAGGCTGAATGGGTGGGGTTAAACTTCTATAGGCTGAAAGGGTGGGGTTAAATTTCTGTAGGCTAAAAGGGTGAGGCCAAGCTGCTGTAGGCTGAATAGGTGGAGCTAAACTGCTGTAGGCTGAATAGGTAGAGCTAAACTTCTGTAGGCTGAATAGGTGGAGCTAAACTGCTGTAGGCTGAATAGGTAGAGCTAAACTTCTGTAGGCTGAATAGGTGGGGCTCAACTGCTATAGGCCACATGGGCAGGGCTAGACTGCTGTAGGCTGAATGGGTGGAGTTAAAGTTCTGTAGGCTCAATGGGTGGAGCTAGATTGCTATAGGCTGAATGGGCGGAGCTAAAGTTCTATAGGCTAAATGGATGGGGTTTAACTTCTGTATGCTGAATAGGTGGGGCTCAACTGCTGTAGGCAGAATGGGTGGGGCTAAACTGCTATAGGCAGAATGGGTGGGGCTAAACTGTCATTAGCTCAAAGGATTAGGTTAAACAGCTGTGTGCTGAATGGGTGGAGCTAAACTGCTGTAGGCTGAAGGGGGTGTACTAACTAAAGATGTAGGCCATGTGCAAATTGACATATGCAAATGATCTCATGCTTGTGACATCACAACCATTACTGATACAAAACAAGCTGTTTTTGCCGCTGTTTCCTTAAATGGAGGCGGAAATATTTGTTTTTCCATGAACTAAACCTTTAACAGTACATGTACTGAACTGCAGAGAGGAGGAAGTGAATGACGATGAAGAGCAGAGAGAAGAAGCAGAAGCCCAGACTCACCCAGGTGCTGCAGGCGGGCAGGGATCCGGCACAGCGGACTCAGAGAGGCAGGCGGAGCCATAGGAGGAGGATACGGAGGGGGCGGGGGGATCATGACTGACAGGCGATTGCAGAGAAACGGACCAATCATGCGGAGCATTTATGATGCTACGGTCAACATACTGTACTTCAGTCACTACTCTAAATCAAGCGTGCACTATGTGTCCAAAAGTATGTGGACGCCTCCTTCGCAGTGCTTTTCTGGCAATCGGGAAAGAGTATTAACAGGGCGTTTGTCTTCCTTTACCGCAGTAACAGCCTCTACTTTTCTGGGAAGGCTTTACACTAGATGTTGGAACTGGAACATTGCTGTGAGCAGGCTGGGACTGCATTCAGCCACTCAGGAGCATCAGTTAGGTCAGCTGCCACTCCAGCTCATCCTAAAGGTATTGGCTGGCAGAGAACCCAGTCCCAGTGCTCCACAGCCCAAAGCTGGAGGCTGGAGGGGTTTCATGACTGAACATCTGTATCTACACTGGGTGGAGCTTAACACATTAAACCCTGTATGTAGGCCCACACTTCAGTTCTTTACTCTAATATCTACTACATTACTGTCAGCAGCAATGCAAGAAACCCTAGAATAGAACCCTATGGGACACACAAATAATTCGCAAATAATTCATAATGGTTTTTGCATTAATTACAGAATAATAATGTGTGTTAAAGCAGCTGAATTCACTCATTCGAAGGGGTGGTTGGATAATTTTGGACACATAGTGTAGATGGCAGAACCACAAGGCACCACAACGCTGAGGGGTTCTCCAAATGAACAGTATCCAAGGAGCTGCATATCCATAAAATGTACATCCTCGTGAAAAAAACACTAAATATCCAAATATCTCGATGATTTATTAATATGAATATGATTTATTAATAATCTAGTCATAACCCGGTTAGTAATAACTGGACAAGGTGTTCAGACTTTGCTTCTGACAGAAACTGCGTATGTGGTTTCTAGAAATACGGCCTGAAGAACGTTAGCATTGCTAAAAACAGTGGCAGCATCTAGAAGCCAGAGACTTCTCGGTTCATTGTGCTCATGTTCTAGATAACAGTGAGTCATACAGTGTCAGAAACCACGTAGGCCAGTCTATTAAAGGTCACTGAACACCTCAATGCACTTTGAGGAGAGCGGGTCACCAAGGAATGCGATGTGAATTAGATACACTATATGGACAAAAGTATTGGGACACCTGCTCATTTATTGTATTAAAAAGAGCTGATTCTGCTTTTGTTGGAACCACTGCAGTCTCTACTGTGCAGAGAAGAAGACTTTCTACTAGATTTTGGAGCAGAGCATTGCTGTGAGGATTTGACTGCATTCAATGACATAAGCATTAGTGAGGTCAGGATGAGTTTGAGTATGTACCACCCCATTCACCTCATCCCCAACTCCTGGGCACTGGATGGAGCTCCATCATCCATCATTCCAGAGAACACAGTTCCTCCACCGCTCCACAGCTCAATGCTGGGGGGCTTTACACCCCTCTAGCCCATGTGTGGCATTAGGCAGCATGGTGCCGATAGGCTCATCATGTTTATCTGCTCCAGAGAGTCCTATTCTATTGGCATTACGTCTCTAGACAAGCTGTTTATGTGCTTTTGCACATATGTGTCAGCAACGGGTGCAACTTAAAGTAGCTGAAAATGCATTTATTAAAAAGGGGTGTCCACAAACATTTGGACATATAGTGTATGAGATATTCTCCTTGTCGAGTGTTTTGGGTTGGGTTAGTTATGAACTAGCTGGCTCTAGTCTAGTGTCTAGTCTAGTATCTGGGCCTTACGTGAGTGTGTGGAGGGCAGGTAGAGCGAGTGTGTGTGGAGGCGTGTGGCAGGGCCCCGGCGGAGCCTCAGAGAGAGAGAGCGCGAGCTGGGGGGCAGGCGAGTTCTGGAGCGACGAGAGCGACGAGCTGAACAGCAGCACACAAAGAGAAATACGTCAGCTTACACACACACACACACACACACTTTAGCTGAACCACCAGGGACACACACTGCTATTATAACTGGCCATCCAGAGGTGTCAGTATCAGACACAGTGCTAGACTGGGTATTAGGTCAAAGGCTGCTGATGTTCTCCTCATGCCGTGATGTCTTCTCTCACCTGAACTGAAACCCTGCATGTGTTTAAACCACGTTTGGGCCAAAAAAGCTTCTGATCAGATCATCATTTAGGTCAGGATCTGATCTTCATACTAAGGAAGACACTTTGAGGAAAATGAAGCTGGGAGCTGAAGATCAGTTCACACCCAAAGGACTAAAACAACTGCTTATGAGCGTAACCTCCCATTTAGGTCACCAAACTTTTGACAGGCAGCGTAAATCAACAAGCAATGAAACATGTGATCCTTAACACCAACATAAACACACACACACACACACACACACAGCTAAAAGTCAGCAAGCACAGCAGTATAATATTGCCACAATATTGCCACAAATGACATCATGATGCTCAAAGACATTTTCACCATATATACAATACACACACACACACACACACACACACACACACATATATATATATATATATATATATGTATATATATATATATATATATATATATAATATCTACACACAATATCTACACAGTCATATCAAAATATTATGACCACCCTTGTGTCTGGCCCACTACTCGTACCAGCAGCACAACACACACTACTAACACACTCGCCACCACCATGTCAGACAGTGTCACTGCAGTGCTGAGAATGCTGACCCACCACCCCAAAAATGACCACAGTCTGCTCTGTGGTGGTCAGTCCTGTGGGGTCCTGAGCACTGAAGAACAAACAGGGTGAGAGGATGCTGCAGAGAAACAGACGGATACAGTCTGGACCAAGGTTTTTCGAAAGCAGGGGTGGTCATAATGTTCTGATATGACTAAGTATGTCATTATATTTGACAGTTTTCTGAACAGCGCTCTCTTAAGCTGTGTTTATGAATAAGAACAAAATGCATTTTTAATGAATTTATTGAAGATATTGAAGTTCTAATAAATAAATAAATAAATTAATTAAATAGTACTAGAATTAAGTTCTTATCGATTAATATCTTAATTCATAATGTAATATCACAAAAGATGTTTGACGCTGCTATCTACAGCGCACAAGATATGATTAAATCTGACTCAACAAAGCAGATGATTAATACGCCAAGTGTGTCCAAACTTTTGAACAGTAGTTCTCTACCTTCTCCGCTCTCCTCTCCGGGCAGAGGTGGGGGTGCTGGAAGCTGCTGGCAGTCGCTCTCTGGAGGAGGGAGGAGGTCAACCAGAGATTCTGGAGGAGGCAAGCTGATCTCCTCTGGCACTACACACACACACACACACACACACACACACACACACACATACACACACATACACACACACACACACACACACACACACACAAGTTAATCATTCACTCAGAGCATGTGATTCTGCTGGTGTTCACAGCAAAGGCCTGAACTCTGAGCAGCTGCTGCTTCAGTACACTTACACTAGGTGGCGCTGTTGGTCTGTGTCTCCTCACACAGAGAACGAGAGGAAGTCCAGCTGCCAGGGTTGCCTAGTTTGTGGTACACTATATGGACAAAAGTATTGGGACATCTGCTCATTTATTGTATTAAAAAGAGCTGATCCTGCTTCTGTTGGAGTAACTGTCTCTACTGTCCAGAGAAGAAGACTTTCTACTAGATTTTGGAGCAGAGCATTGCTGTGAGGATTTGATTGCATTCAATGACATAAGCATTAGTACAAACGAGAGGAAGTCCAGTCACCAGGGTTGCCTAGTTTGTGGTTTTCCTGTCTAATTGCAGGAAAGAGTTTGAAAATGCAGTCACGGGTGAAAGTTATGGGTTTTTTTAAAGCCTACTTTCTAAATTTACCCGGGTTGCCAAATGTTTCAGAAAATTTGATGGCAGGCGGTGGAAAAGTTTATTACAATTTGTGAGCACAGCATACTAACCACTTTAGCCCATGTGATTTTGGTCACTTTGGTCAGTAGCACTGACACAGTAAAGTCCTGCTAATTCTGCTCAACCTGGCAACCCTGCTTGCTATTCCCTCAACGGGACAGTTAGCAGATTTAGCTGGGGTTAGTAGGAGCACTGCACCGATGACACCCTCAGCAGAACTGGTATATTTTTTATATAAAAACAACCAGGTTTTTGAGCTTTGCTGATGACGTGCAGCTGGCAAAGACGTAAACGTGCCAGTTTAGCCAATTCGGCTCATTTTCAGCTGCAGTTCCCGGGCAGATACATAAAGACTAAGCTACATACTGTTTACATTAAATAACACATATCATACCAACAATAGTGGTCACAGACCGGTCCACAGTCCACAAGCTATCGTCGCACCTCCACCCTACACAAACACACCCTGCACCCTGCACTTACTCCTGGACGTCCTATGCTCAGTCACACAGCATGCACAGAGACCTCGCCCCACCCACACTACACCTGTATTCACACCCATCCAGTGTTTATATATTTATATATATAACCTGTACACTTAAACAGCTCTAAATCAGTGCAATATTGTAAATAGAGAATATGTACAGTGTGTGTGGTTGATGTGGCACAACAGATATAGCACCACTACCTGCCAGTGAGCTATTACACCATGTGGGGGACTGGGGTTCGACTCCCGGTCTGAGTGACTGTCCTCCTCTGTAATACGAGTTACCTTGTAAGTCGCTCTGGATAAGAGCGCCAGCTAAATGCCGTAAATGTAAGTGTGTGTGTATATAATGTGTGTGTATATGTATAGTATAAGTTAACGATGCACCTAAGCTTTTCACTCACCTTTACACCTGTGTAAACTTAATTCGATTTGATTGGATAATACAAACAGAACACCAGAGGGAGTGTTATCGCATCACAGTTCTGATTTGGTTGCAGAGACGAGCCGAACACTTAAAGAAACTAAAGAACCAAAGAAGCCCTGAAATTGATCCCTAATATGATTTAATATTGTCAGTTCACAACAGTTCCTTTTATTCAATGCCAACAGGACTAAACAGGTTAAGGTAGCTGTTGAGCCCAGGATGAGCCCAGGATAGCTGCTGATCCTATAAGACACACCTTCTGTGGTACGACTAGAGCCCCAGGACTGTCCAGGTATACAGTCCAGCCAGAGATGTTAGAAATGTGAATGGGAGCTCTCATAACGCTCCACATAACGTCTGTTTATGGATAAAGCAACAAGAGCCAATCAGCTTGTTGGTTACACAGCAAGGTGAAGAGTCGACATGCTAGTGGGGAAAGACACCCTCGATGTGGAGATCTGGGGAAGCGCAGCAGCCGGAACAAGCTGGAAGATCAGGGTTTTGTGCTTTACGGAGCCAAACTCTACAAAACACTCATGAGTTCATCTGAGGTTTAGAATTGATATACAAATAAATTTGATTTGATTTGATTTGATTATTATATATTTTTTTATTAACTGTATTAATATTATTGGTTATTGGTTGGTGTAGTGGATAACACTTGACTTGACCTTGCCTATGGCAGACTCGAGTTTGAATCCCGGCCTGGCAAACACACCTATAAGAGTCCTTGGGTAGGACTCCTAGCTCTACATAAGGCTCAGATAGCTGCTGAAAATGTAAATGCATGATTATTATTATTATTATTATTATTATTATTATTTTTATTATCTACCTGTTTTTTTAATTGATCACTGATGTAAAATTAGGCCACAACCACACCTTTACCATCACATTTACACCGATTCTGCATGGAGACTCTCACCTGTCTCCAGAGGTGGGGCGGGTGGAGGTGGAGGAATGCCACTCATGTCAACAGGGTCAGGACTCTCCTCTGCAGGGGGCAGGGGTGGTGGCGGCAGGAGGTCGCTGGAGTCCAGCAGAGGCGGTGGGGGTGGAGGAGCACCCGGTTCGAACTTGCCTTCTTTCTCGCCCTCCAGCGGTGGAGGCAGGAGTGTGGACCCATCGTCCAACAGCGTGGTGATGATGTCAGAATCCGGGGACATGGGCCAATTGGGCACCACCGGCGGGGGCACAGCCTTTCCGAAGCTGGACCTGAAGGAAAGCAGGAATAAATTGTTAAAGGTGACCGAGAAGGTTTCCTGGTAAATCACGTAGGCATCGCTCGCTCTCTCCAAAACTAACTGGACGCCCTCAGCTGAACCAGACTGGAGCTGAACTCACTCCAGCTTGTATTTTTTACTGGTAAGACTCCAGAAAGACAAACCCGGGGAAGCGAGCGTGGGGGCAAGGCTAAAAGCTAACCAGCTACAATCTCTTCAGATTGCTGACTGTACATCACACTGAGAGGACACAGAGAGAGGACAGCGGCTCTGTCCGGTAAGACTGGGGAATAACGACAGTGTTTAAACTGGGCCATAATGTGGGGTGGGGCTCTGTGAGCTGTACTAATGCCGTAAACCAGCCAATCAGAGCAGAGCTTATTGTGAGAATGTAAGGTAAAATAACAGTGTTTGGTGAAGTGCTCTTACGTGACAGATTTCTCATTGAGGGAGGTCTGGGACGCTCCACGGGACAAAGATGGGGCCACTGGACACTGCACAGGCTCTGCAGGACGATTGTTCCTACTGCAAGGACACACACACACACATACACACACACACACACACAATGAGGCAACAGCAGAGTGAAATAGTGTGCATGAGACATGTTCTTTTGTTCCACCGTCTGATGATATCTCTGTATGGAAACACTGCTCTGGTGCTTGTCTATTCACAGCCAGTTCAAACTGAAACTCTCACACTGTGACTGCAGGCTTCTTTAAGTGACTGTGAGCAGAGCGTGCAGAGGAAGTGGTTTGAGCAAAACTAAATGAACTTCCTGATAAAGAGACACATTTTTGTAGAACTGATGAAAGCGGTGAAAGCTGAGAGGTTTATTTTGTGCATTAGACGCCTATTTACTTCCTCCTCACACCCAGACCCGAGTGTATGATATGAGATATGTGAACTGAACTTATCTGATTCAGATGTGTACATTATTTCTACAAAGGGCACAATATCACTGTTTGTTCTATGGTACTGATGTTGACATTTTTTTATTTACCAACTTATACAAATACCAGAAGAATCAGAAAGAGCCCAAATCAAAGAAAACCCAATTATCTTTATCAGTCTCAATGGGTTCACTCCACATACAGACACTGCAAATACAGCCTTTACCCAGGCCCACCCATGTCTATACACATACCCATCCAGACCCACCCATATCAACACATACCCATCCAGACCCATCATGTCTATACACATACCCATACACCAACCCATTCAGACCCCCTAATTCCTATACACATACCCATACACCAACCCATTCAGACCCCCTAATTCCTATACACATACCCAGAAACCAACCCATATAGACCCACCCATGCCCATACATATACCCATCTAGACCCACCCATGCCATACACTAACCCATCCAAACCCACCCATGCCTATATACATACCCAGACACATACCAATCCAGACGTACCCATGCCTATACACATATCTATCCAGACCCACCCATATCTATACATACCCATCCAGACCCACCCCACCCATGCCTATACAAACCAAGAAACCAACCCATGGCTATACGCATATCTATCCAGACCCACCCATATCTATACATACCCATCCAGACCCACCCCACCCATGCCTATACACACCAAGAAACCAACCCATGCAGACCCACCCATGCCTATAAACATACCCATCCAGACCCACAGATGCCTATGCACATACCCATCCAGACCCACCCATGCCATACACATACCCAGCCAGACCCACCCATATCTATACATACCCAGCCAGACCCACCCATATCTATACATACCCATCCAGACCCACCCATATCTATACATACCCAGCCAGACCCACCCATATCTATACATACCCATCCAGACCCACCCATATCTATACATACCCATCCAGACCCACCCATATCTATACATACCCAGCCAGACCCACCCATAACTATACATACCCATCCAGACCCACCCATATCTATACATACCCATCCAGACCCACCCATATCTATACATACCCATCCAGACCCACCCATGCCTATACACATACCCATCCAGACCCACCCATGCCTATACACATACCCATCCAGACCCACCAATGCCATACACATACCCAGCCAGACCCACACATATCTATACATACCCATCCAGACCCACCCATGCCTATACACATACCCATCCACCAACCCATACAGACCCACCCATGCCTATAAATATACCTATACACATACCCATACAGACCCACCCATGCCTATAAATATACCTATACACATACCCATACAGACCCCCCCATGCCTATAAATATACCTATACACATACCCATTAAGATCCACCCATGCCTATACACATACCCATACAGACCCACCCATACACATAAACAGCCAGACCCATAGACATATCACCCATAGCTCTCCATACCAAAACCATAACCAACATCCATACCCACTCATAGCTATCCACACCCATCTATATCCATTCATACCCATACCATCTATATCTATTCATAATAATACCCACCCATATCCATTCATACCCATACCATCTATATCTATTCATAATAATACCCACCCATATCCATTCATACCCATACCATCTATATCTATTCATAATAATACCCACCCATATCCATTCATACCCATACCATCTATATCTATTCATAATAATACCCACCCATATCCATTCATACCCAACCGCTATGCACCCATATCAATCCATTCCAATCAATTTGCGGAAGACACATTGAATGCGTCACTTTTGAGACTGATATTACTGGAGGTATAGTCTCCAGATGAATAGAGTGTGTGACGTACCCCACTGCACTGTGTTTGCGGGTCATGGTCGCCGTTCTTTCCTGTGGCTTCTTGGAGTCCTGTGAAGAACAGAAGGAGAACAGAGCTGGTAACTGGTGGAACTGGTGGAAACATGACAGTACGACATCATCACCACAATAAACTCCTCTTGAAAAACTTAGCAGACCACTATAGATGATTATTATTTAATATGTAATTTAATATGTAGTTAAAAGAACAGTTCATCAAAAAAATGATCATGATTGACCTTTGACCCCAGATGCTGTCAATCACCCAAGACGTGTGCTTCTTTAGTTTACAGTGGGAGATGCTAGGCTAACACTGCTAACATACACTGGACTTTCACTTATCATGCTTTTGTACATGCATTATATGGACAAAAGTATTGGGACACCTGCTCATTTATTGTTTCTTCTAAAATCAAGGTTATTAAAAATAGTTGACCCTGCTTTTGTTGGAGTAACTGTCTCTACTGTCCAGGGAAGAAGACTTTCTACTAGATTCTGACAGATTTTTGATAGAAGGATGTTGGCTGATGATCACCACCCCACCTCATTCCCAACTCCCCAACCCATCCCAAAAGTACTGAATGGAGCTCCACCATCATCATTCCAGAGAGCACAGTTATTCCACTGCTCCACAGCTCCTCAATGCTGGGGGGGTTTATACCCCTCTAGCCCACGCTTGGCATTAGGCAGCATGGTGCCAATAGGGTCATGTTTAATATCTGCTCCAGAGAGTCCTATTCTATTGGCAGTACTTCTTCTCTACAGGGACTAGACAAGCTGTGTGTGTGTGTGTGTGTGCATTTGCACATATATGTCAGCAATGGGTGCAGCTTAAAGTGGCTAAGTGCATTCATTAATCGGGGTGTCCACAAACATTTGGACATGTAGTGCAGCAGTTCAGTATGTGAATCCTGGCAGTTAGTATGGATAGGCCGTACTGGAGGTCTGTGGTCTGTGTGTGAATGTGTGTTTTGGAGCTGTGCATTTGAAGAAGCGAATTCTTTCAGCTGCCTGTAGCTTCGAGCCTGTGTGTGTGTGTGTGTGTGTGTGTGTGTGTGTGTGTGTGTGTGTTCGCTCTGGATGCAGTAAGGATTGTGTGAAGGCATCACTGAGCCAAATTAGTCCACACAGTACCAACTGATGCCTCACACTCTTTTCCCACGGTGCTTTGTGGCTGCCTGCCAGCCAGGCTACTGTGTGTGTGTGTGTGTGTGTGAGAGAAAGAGAGAGAGTGTGTGAGCGTGCTTAGTCTACCTGTCCAAATGTTTGTGGACGCCCCTTCCAATAACCACATTCAGCTACTTTGAGTTGCACCGATTGCAAATGCACGCATACACAGCTTGCCTAGTCCATGTACAGAAGTACTGCCAATACATTAGGACTCTCTGGAGCAGATAAATAATCATGAACAGATTGGCACCATGCTGTCTAATGCCAGGTGTGGGCTAGTAGAGGGGTATAAAGCCCCCAGCAGCATTGAGCTGTGGAGCAGTGGAAGATCTGTGCTCTCTGGAATGATGGATGGTGGTGCTCCATCCAGTACTTTTGGATGGGATGGACAGTAGAGACAGTCACTCCAACAAAAGCAGGATCAGCTCTTTTTATTACCCTTGATTTCAGAAGAAACAAGGAATGAGCAGGTGTCCCAATACTTTTGTCCTTTAATGCACCATGCGTATGCATAGGCCTGTGTTTGAGAAAGAAGCAAAATAGGGAAGAGAGAGACTGAAAAAGCTTACTTTTTGCTTATGCGTGTGTGTGTGTGTGTGTGTGTGTGTTCCCTTTTTAAAGTGCAGTGCAAGAAACTGAGTGTGTGTGTGTGTGTGTGTGTGTGTGTGTGTACTGCCAATTGATGTTAGCCGAGCTGCTCTATATGCAGGAAGTGGTGAAGTGTGTGTTGAAGCTGAGAAATCACACTATAGAGACACGCTAATCTGTTTTAGCGCTTTTAGCTGCGTCCAGTTTCAGACACACACAAACAGAATGGCTTCAGTGGCAAACCCTGAGCACCCTGACCCCACACTTTCACGCTCACACACAGAAACACGCTCGACTGTGGGGTTTCTGAGATCGTACGACTCGCTGTTCATTAGCACTGCTAATGTGCTATATGTAGCCTGTAAACAGAGCCCAAAGACGACTACTAGAGCAGAGTGTGAGATGGCTTAGCGTCAGTCTGTTAGCACCCGGCTAATCAGCTGGGCATAAGCTTCCAGTGCCTGTTAGCTACATTAGCCTCGTAGCTTCAGGGCTAAATCTAATGAAGCTCTGGAGAATTGAATCATTTCTAGACGGCTTTTGAGGTAAATCTGTGTAAATTAGATTTTTTATAAACTAAACTGAATGCTGCTGGGTCTTTGTTCACAGACAAAATGTGACAAAAACGTGCTAAAATAATAATGACACCAAAACCATGATAGACACTGAAAATTTATAGTAAATACAAAAATCTGTGGTGCTTTCTGAATAATAGTGAACACTGGATAATTTGTAGTGGAATAATTCATGGTGGATACTGAATAATTCATGGTGGATACTGAATAATTCATAGTAGTTACTGAATAATTCATGGTGGATACTGAATAATTCATAGTAGTTACTGAATAATTCATAGTGGATACTGAATAATTCATAGTGGACACTGAATAATTCATAGTAGTTACTGAATAATTCATAGTAGATACTGAATAATTCATGGTGGATACTGAATAATTCATAGTGGACACTGAATAATTCATAGTAGATACTGAATAATTCATGGTGGATACTGAATAATTCATAGTGGACACTGAATAATTCATAGTAGTTACTGAATAATTCATAGTAGATACTGAATAATTCATGGTGGATACTGAATAATTCATGGTGGATACTGAATAATTCATAGTAGTTACTGAATAATTCATAGTAGTTACTGAATAATTCATAGTGGATACTGAATAATTAATGGTGGATACTGAATAATTCATAGTGGACACTGAATAATTCATAGTGGACACTGAATATTTCATAGTAGTTACTGAATAATTCATAGTAGTTACTGAATAATTCATAGTAGTTACTAAATAAGTCATAGTGGATACTGAATAATTCATGGTGGATACTGAATAATTCATAGTGGACACTGAATAATTCATAGTGGACACTGAATATTTCATAGTAGTTACTGAATAATTCATAGTAGTTACTGAATAATTCATAGTAGATACTGAATAATTCATGGTGGATACTGAATAATTCATAGTGGACACTGAATAATTCATGGTGGATACTGAATAATTCATAGTGGACACTGAATAATTCATAGTGGACACTGAATATTTCATAGTAGTTACTGAATAATTCATAGTAGTTACTGAATAATTCATAGTAGTTACTGAATAATTCATAGTGGATACTGAATAATTCATAGTAAATACTGAATAATTTATAGGGAATACAGAATAATTCATAGTGGATACGTAATAATTAATGGTGGATACTGAATAATTCATAGTAGATACTGAATAATTCATAAAATACAGATAATTCATAGTGGACACTGATACCAAATAATTCATAGTAGGTCATGTATGTAGTGTGTAGAGACTGTGAAACCAGTGTGTGTGTGTGTGTGTGTGTTCTGCTGATTAATGAGGAGTTGGGTACAGAGTGTTTACCTTCATGCCGTGGCCGAGTGTGTCCAGAGCCGAGTATGAGATGGGTGTTCGGGTGTATTTGGGTTGGGACCCTTTCCCTTCCGCCGGTGGGATGACTTTGTTGCTCCTGGTGTATCTCTTCCCCATGGTAAAGACACCGATCTCTCGACGGGCCACTTTCTCCCTGTGCATGTCCACCGTCTGCACACAAACACAAAGGGTCATTTCACACTGGACAACACACTCTAGGCTTCTGCCATTCCCTGGAAACACTGTAACTGTTCGTCCTGCTGAAATCACCAGCTGTTCTTTACGTGGTGTTTACACTTACCGACCAACAGGAAAGCTCCAAACTGACTCACTGTTACATTATCTTACAATAATCCACCGGGTGTTCACTGACCTGCTCCTGTATGCTTTGCAGGTCAGTGAACACCCAGCGAATCGTGACTGATCACTGAGCCCCGACTCAGCTGATCAGCCAAGACACGTCTGACATGTGCTTCTTTATTTCACAACAGGGGACGCTAGACTAACACTGCTAAAAACCACTTGACTTAGACTGCCACTAATCTCCTCACTGTAAACAGAAACACACACACTGTCATTTATTGGGTTCAGAAATCGATCAAATAGACGCATAAACAGAGCTAATTTAACATTTAACAAAATAATTATATTAATAAAGATGCTGAATAATGGTTTTTTTTGCTGTCGGACAAGTTTTTGACATAATCTGAACCTGGCTGTTGTTTATATAACTACAGCTCCGGAAAAATGAAGAGACCACCCTACATTCTCAGTTTCTCTGTTTTTACTATTTATAGGCCGTGTGTTTAGGGAAATGAACATTAGCGCTATATTTCATAAACCATGCACAACACTTCCCCTAAAATCAAAACATAAATATTACTATTTAGAGCATTTATTTATTCATTTGCAGAAATGACAACTACTCAAAAACTGCTGTTCAAATAACGCAGAGAAATGATGATATTAATTATAATTATCTTTATTTTAATTATATATAATTATAATAAAATAAGTTATTATTATATATTATATATTATTAGATTTAAACACAGTACTAATATCTGAACTCTGAGAGTATTCAGAAATCACTATGCTGAAATAGTAACCTCGGCCAATCACAGCTTTTTAGTCTTTCACATTACTGTTGGGACTTTATGCCATTCATAGTCTGTAAATTCAGCTAATTCAGCTCTGTTTGATGAAATGTCTGGAATAAATCGTCCTGCCGCACACATAGAGAAGCAGATTTATTTTTAATATAAATTAAGTGATCTTCTTTTTTATTTACACAAATTAATTCTCTCTCTCTCTCTCTTTACAGAGTCTAGTGACGTATCAGTGTAACACTGTATTTATGCTGAAATATGGATTAAATCTCATAACTAATTTATGAATTTAACTTATTCTCTTACACACACACACACACACACACACACACAGCTGCTCCTAGTTTAACCCTATGCTCAGTAACACAGCACCCACAAAGACTTTCCCCATCCACACTACACCTGAACTCACACCCACCCACACTGAGATTATATCAAACCGGTGCACTTACCTGCTTAAACCAGTGCAGTACTGCACAGAGAGAGTGTGTGTATAGTGTGTGTGTGTGTGTGTGTAAGTTAATGTGTAAATATTCAGTATTTCTATTTGGTAAATTTCTCTTTTCTACTGCTGTGAGGGACGATGTACCCAAGTTTTCCACTCACCTCTACACCTGTGTGATGTGACGTGACAATAAACGTGATTTGATTTGATCCACCTGATGACTGATCGTCCATTTATCTCTTTTAAAAAGTTGGTAAAGAGACTTTTTACGAGCTCTAAACTAGTTCTCTAAACTACACTGAGATACTATAGGAAAAATAAACAACAATTTTAGAGCTTATTTATTTATTTGTCTGTTTGTTTGTTTGTTCTCCCAAAAATTCAAGGACAAAAAAATAAATAAAATAATCTTAATAATATTAAAATAACAATAAAATAATCTTAATAATATTAAAATAACAATAAAATATTCAAATATTGTTTATTGTCTTAAAATAACATTTTGGGGGAAAAAACATGATGAGTACAAAGATTAAAACTCTTTTTAATTATGTTTTATGGTATAAAATGTCTTTATTAATTTGTTTTTCCCCAAAAAAATGCATTAATTGATTGACACCAATTATATATATATATATGTTTTTTATTTGATATATATATACATACACTGTTTATTGTCTTAATATATATATATATATGCATAATTTGTGTCAAAGTTAAAATGCTAGCTAGTATGTCCTTGATGTTTATATATATATATATGTTGTTTTTTTTGGGGTTTTTTTTGTATTTTTTTTAAGACAATAAACACTGTGTATACACATATATATATACACACACACACACATATATATATATATATATATATATATATATATATATATATATATATATAAATATACACATTGTTTATTGTCTTAAAATAACATTTTGGGGGGAAAACATGATGAGTACAAAGATTAAAACTCTTTTAAATTATGTTTTCTGTTATAAAATTCAGTAAATGAACAGAAATTGTGCCTAAAATGAGCAGAAAAGTGATATACAGGTTTGGTCCCTGCGGAGGACTTGTTCAGTAACATCAACAACACATACAGTTTGAACAGGGGGGTCCCAAAGTGTTTGCACATCACTGTATAAATAATCTACATATGTTTAATGCATAATAACTATAATAATAAACTGTTATAAACTGAATGTAAATCAGTATTAACTCAGATTTCCTTTCTTTGTTTTGTTTTTGGACTCAGAACTAACCCGTTCCGTCTATTCCCACACTGACGACACCGTTCGCATTAATTAGCTGTGTCTAATCGCCTGAACAAAGCGAGGCGCTCCTTCAGATGAGCAGACGTGTCTGTAGGGCTGTGTGTGTTACTGACAGCGCACCCCTGCTAGCAGATTAGCCACTTCCTAAAACACCAATCTCTCTTCCCTCTGCGGCCCTTATAGGGGAAACAGGGGCGCCGCTATTTCAGCCCTTTTCCTGGGCGAACTGCAGACAATGGGGAACATCAATCAGGGTTAGCATGTAGCGCTTAGCCTCCCAGCGTCTGAACACTGGCCCTTTCATTCTCCCTCTCTGTGAGAGCGCCCCCATCCTCCCCCCCAGCAGCCTGCCTCAGGTGACCTGGTTAGGCAGGCTGGGCACGGAGCTTTCTGGAATGCCATGCAGGGCCCATGCCAGAGAGAGGAAATGAGGGACGGGGTGGGGGGGTAGGGTGAAAAGGCTCGGACAGGCTGGGATTACCCCGCTGAAGGCCCCTGCAAACAGTGAACTCTCCTGAGGGACAACACTGAGGTCCACGTCCCTCTTACAGCTGCAGTCTGCAGGAGTTTCACCTAAACTGTGTTTGCTAAGTGGTTGCTATGGTGATCTAGATGGCTAGATGAGTGCTATAGTGCTGCAGCATGGTTGCAATAGTGTTCCTAAGTGGTTGCTATGGTATTTCATGTGTTTGCTATGGTGTTGCTTAGTGGTAGCTATGTGGTTACTATGGTGTTACATGAGTGCTATAGTATTACAAGGTGGTTATTATGGTATTTTATGTCGTTGCTATGGTGTTGCTAAGTGGTTGCAAGATGAGTTCTACAGTTTTGCAAAGTGGTTGCTTTGGTGTTCCTAAGTGGTTGCAACATGAGTGCTATAGTATTGCAAGGTGGTTGCTATGGTTATTTTATAGGGTTGCTATGGTGTTGCTCAGTGGTAGCTATGGTTTTTAATGTGGTTACTATGGTGTTCCTGAGTGACTGCTACATGAGTGCTATAGTATTGCAGGGTGGTTGCTATGTTTTTATGTGGTTGCTATGGTGTTGCTAAGTGGTTGATATGGCATTTCATGTGGTTACTATGGTGTTGCTGAGTGGTTGCTAAATGAGTTCTACAGTTTTGCAGGGTGGTTGCTATGGTATTTCATGTGTATACTATGGTGTTGCTGAGTGGTTGCTAAATGAGTTCTACAGTTTTGCAGGGTGGTTGCTATGGTATTTCATGTGTATACTATGGTGTTGCTGAGTGGTTGCTAAATGAGTTCTACAGCTTTGCAGGGTGGTTGCTATGGTATGTCTGGAGGTTGCTAGGGGGTTGGTAGGCAGTTGGTCTACTATGGTGGAGCTGCACCAGATACAGGCCAGTCTTTCAGTTTAGACCCGTTAGCAGATTGTTGTTCAGGAACAATAAACGTTTTATCTGAAATATTTCAGAATCCAAATCAGGAGTTTTTAGTTTGATTATTTATTCGTTTACATCTAAAATGTATTAATATTTAATGATAAATACAGTCGCCTAATAAACCTGCAGAAGATCAGAAATGAGTATTTCAGAGCGGGCGAGGCTGCACATTTCTGTCAGGCCCACCGTTTTCTAATCATCTAAAAATCATTAAATTCTCGACTTGTCACATTTATTATTATTATTATTATTATTTTGTTTAATTTGAGTTTTTACATTTAAAAAGAAATTAAGACGGTGGCTGATCCTGTTAAAGAGCCGATTTTAATGTTTACACTGAAATAAAAGGTGTAATTACAGCTGTAATTAATATAGTCTAATATAATGTGCAATCTTTCATCATGCACAGCGTCGCTTTTAGTGATTTTAGCTGTCCAATGAAAAACACGTATCTCCAAAAAGGTGACTTTACAGGAGAGGGCAAAAATGCTCTTAACTCTGAAAGGACGTCTGTGTAAAAGGGATTTCGAGCATTTCTATTGGTCCATTCATTCAGAAATATTTACATACTGTGCGGAAGGAGCTACAGGGTTCGAATTATAAGCGAATAGCCGTACTGAACAGCCAAATCCAACTCGACTGAGTGTGTGTTCGCCAATTAGCGAAGAGCTTTTTAACCCTTTAACACACAACAAGGCTTATCACACACTTCCAAATCCTCTTTAAGAGTTAATTTGCTCATTTCGTTAACTAATGTGTTTTTAGACTATTTATTTTATAAATTATTTAAAATACGAGCAATAAAAGCATCTGAAGGCTGCTTAAGGCCTCGGTTTTACTCTCACAGTGCTCAATATTAGCCTCATTAGCGATGTCAATGTATTGCTACATCTACATAAAGAGGGAATCCACAACCTTGCCCGAGACAGTGAGGTGGTTTCCAGCTAAATCTTGATTTCCATTTGAGTGGAATCACCACTAGGGGGCCTAAAGAGAGGCGCAATGTGCACTAGACCCACTTACACACTTCTTGTGTATACACAGCAAACAGTGAGCTAAGCCCGAAAAGGAACAGGGCCATATAACAAATCTCAACTCCATACCAGTCCGATCAGGTTGACGGAGGACTCGATCTGGCAGAGCTGCGAGTTCTGGGCGTCCAGCAGTTTGAGCACATTGGAAGCTAGCGTGCTAATCTGATAGGCGACACTGGCCAGAGACTGAGCGGTGAAGGCCTTGGTTTCCTCAAGAGCTTTAGTGGTATCTCCTCCAGCCTGTAAAGACAGAAAAGGTCAGATTGAGTCAGTTGACTTTAGACCTGGAATTAAAGCTCTCCATTCATATGTGAGAAGTTCCTGTAGACTGTAGGGATTTCTGCCACTGCTGGTAGACCTGTATGACCGTCTGCTTTCCTCCTTCACACTATGGTGTTTAGCCCAAATGCAGTCCCTCCTTTTAGCCAATCATTAACTGTATCTGCTTTGCGACCCATTTCCCACACATCCAACGAGACCCTCACTGCACTGCACCACCTCTTCTCAATATGGGAATCCGTCACAGGTATTTATATTGTGCAGCGCCATCTGCAGGAGTCTGAACATACTACAACCTTAGACACGCAAAGTAATACATTTGTTGTCTGGACCTGTATATATATATATATATATATATATATATATATATATATATATATATATATATAATTAATAATAAATAATTAATAATAATAATAATAATACAAATAAATAATTAATTATACATATTTTTCAAATGTAAGTATATATATATATATACACTTGCATTTTTTAAATATTTATTTTTATTTGTTATGTATTATAGATATATATACAATGAAAAAATACAAAAATAAAATAAATTAAATACAAACTGTTTTTGTATTTATAATGACTTATTATTCTTTTCATTACTATATATATTTTTTTGTTTGTTTGTTTGTTTGTTTTTATGTTTTCATTGTGTTATACTTATATCGAACTGTGAGGTTCAAACCGAGGTGTGAACCGAATCTTGCATATATATATATATATATATATATATATATATATATATATATATATACACAATAAAATTTATTATACATACTTTTTACATTTAAATATATAGATATATATATATGTATATTTTTATTATTCATTTTTTTTTCATTGTATTACACTCATACCGAGCCGTGAGGTCCAAACCGAAGTCTGTAAACGTTCACTGAGCTCTGGTCTTTAAACCCCTGTAAAGAATGCAGAGCTCCTCTCTCACTGCAGTCTGTTATCTCATCAGAAGAGACAACGTCCTGCAGAATCTGACGAGGTGGTTCCTCATAAGGAGCCGTAATACAGCGAAACTCTCCACTTCCTCTCAAGTCAGGCACGTCATTTCACCGCCCAGCCTTACAGCCAGTTTCACTCTGAACTGTTCCAGCAGTTTACATAAAGTCTCGCTGTGTCCCTTACCTAAAAAACACCCCTCACCCTAAACCAGCAGAGCCCAGCTCCAGCCCTGGAGAGATGGAGCTCAGCACGGAGGGTTCCTGGTGTTGATTCAGTGGGTAACAATCCCCAGGAATGACCGAGAACGGTGCGGAACCCTACCAACGAGGGGAACTCCACTGAGTTTCCAAAACCCCAGCAGAATTACACAGTTCAGATGTAAACAGAGTCAGTCAGGGTCGGGGTCTGGGGGGGTTTGGTGTAAAACGTATGGTTCTAGATAACCTTACTCAGTCAGAACTGGAGTTCACAGTGGTGGTGAATGATGGTGAAGGGAAGCAGACGTCTGAAGCTCTAATAAAAAAAAAGCTCCTCACAGAAAGTTCTTCACCTAATGGTGATGAAGACGCTGCCTGATGCCTGAGACACGGTTCTACCAGAGTTCTGAGAAGAGTTCGGCTCTAGAACCTGCTTTTAAAATCAGATCATTAAAACAGTGGAGGGATACATGCTGCAGGGTGGCTGTAGTGCGGCAAAAAGTAGTCCCTAACTGTCTTAGTTGAGATTCTCCACTATTTTACCCTCATCATCACCATCATCATTATTCCATCTAAAGCTCAGAAGACTTGTGTAGCTTCACTGGTGGGTTTGGTATTAGTACACAGTTGGGACGCACCCTTGATTACAGTGTTTATGGACTGTAATCACTCTCCCATCCAAAGGAGGGTAGTAACTAGTCTAGTCTGGCTGTTATAACCTCTCAAAGTCGGACTGTGATGGATTCAAACTTCTTAAATGCTCACATCGACGTTCTCCTCAGCTTCATTTAAGTCATCAACATTAAGATACCTTCACTCTGCTGTGCCGGCCCAGCTCCAGATCTCCTGCTCCCCTGCAGCTCAGTCTTTTATATCACACCAAAATCATCCAAAAAGCAAAGAACAGAGCCTAACCCACTTCAGCTCCTGCCCTGAGAGATGCTGGAGTTCCTCAGTACTTGTCAGTGCTCCATCATCCCCACCAATGGTTCCCAACCCTGGTCCTGGAGAACCCCCTGCCCTGCACAGTTAAACAGAGTTAAAGCACCTTAAGAAGAGCCTGCTGAGGAGCAGGGTGGACTTTAACACGTGCAGGGCAAGAGGGGAAGAGAAGGGTCCTCCAGCAGCAGGGCTGAGAAGCGTTGGTCTCCACTGTGTGAAGCTCCTCACCTGGAGGTAGTTCTTCTCGCAGTACTCAGCCACGTCGAACAGGTTGTTGTAGTTGTCCAGAAGGGCTTTCCGTGCTGTAGGAGCATCCTGGAGTATTTTATCGATCTCTTCAGAGCTCTTCTGGTCCTTCATCGCGACGCACGGCGGCGGACTCGTGAGACTCCGGAAAGCCCTGTGCGTCCTACTCGAGGTGCGTGTGCGCAGGGCGCCGCTAGGGGGCAGCAGCAGCGCTTCCTCAAGCTGAAAGGAGAAGCTGGGCCTCAAAGCAGAAGTCTGAGGAGAGGAATGAAAAGTGCAGTGTAATCCACCTCCTCCTGCACACAGAGAGAGGGAGGTGCTCACGAGCCCTCCAGATACTGCTGATATGGCCACTGGGAACACTGCAGGGCAATTACAGTGATGCTGGCGTCGTCATGGCTACAACACAGATGTAGCCATCAGTGGACCTACACGTCTTTTCGGAGTTTCATATGTGATGACGATGATGATAAAGATAAATGAGTGAAAGTCTTTAAAATATATATATATGTGTGTGTGTGTTTTACTTGGGGACTACTTTTTGCCGCACTACACCCTAAAGGCAGCATGTATCCCTCCACCCTTTCAATGATCTGATTTTAAAAGCAGGTTCTAGAGCCGAACTCTCTAGAACTCTCAGAACTCTGGTAGAACAGTGTCTCCGGCATCAGGCAGCGTCTTCATCACCATTAGGTGAAGAACTTTCTGTGAGGAGCTTTTTTTTATTAGAGCTTCAGACGTCTGCCCCCCTTCACCATCTTTCACCATCGCTGTGAACACTGTGTTCTGACTGGGGAAGGTTATCTAGAACCGAGCGTTTCACACCACCAAAACCCCTCAAACCCGCTGTGAATGACTTCTGGAGTTTCAATTCTTTAGAGAAATGGTTCACTGTAGAGAAACTCACCGATTAGAGTTGCTTAAAGCGGTGGTGAATGAAACCAGGTGTCAGTCGCCGTGACAACAACAGCATAGATATAGCCAGTATATTGACTATCCAAACCCACCAGTGAAGCTACACGTGTCTTCTGAGGTTTGTATGGAAAGTTGATGAGAGAATAGTGGCAGATCTGTTAAAAAATATGTTTTTGGGGGGGACTACTTTTTGTGGCACATCCTGAGCGTATCCCTCCGCCGTACATGGATTTTAAGACAGTTTTACGCAAAAAACAAAAAAAAAGATGGAAGAACTTTCTGTGAGGAGCTTTTAGAGGTTCTTCAGATGTCTGCTTCACCCTCATTCAACACCACTGTAGAACAATTTTAAGTGAATTAAGTTTCTCTAGTTCTTCACACCAACACCATCTAATTTATTGATTTATTTATTTATTTTTACATCTTATCTGTTTAATTATTCAGATGTTTTGTGGAAAAAATAGGTGGAAATCCCATTTAAAGTAATTTAGAAGGCCATATTTGACCTTTGTTGACCTTTGGAGGATTGTAGTATTTTGTACGGGTTAAACAGTAAATAATTGCCTCTTCTACTGCATTCATATAAACCAAGCACCTTATATAACCCCCTCCACCAGCTTAACTCCTTAAACCCTGTATGTCTTCACTCTCACAGTTAAACTGGCCCTACAATACAACCCTGTGGGACTCCCCAGAACATGTGCAACTTAAGGGCTACCAAACTCTTTATAATAATTACTTAGAAGGTTAAATAAAGACCTTTTTAAAGCATTTATACTGATTCATTCATTTGATTTCATATATATATATATATATATATATATATATATATATATATACATATAGATGACCTTAGCGTACTCCATCTTATAATAAAACAGTAATAAAATGTACTTTTTTCCATCTTATCTGGTAATTATGCAAATGTTTTGTGGAAATAAATGTGGAAATCACATTTAAAGCTGCTTTGAAGGCCATGTTTGACCTTTGTTGACCTTAATTACCTCTTCTACTGCATTCATATAAACCAAGCACCTTATATAACCCACTCCGCCAGCTTAACTCCTTAAACCCTGCATGTCTTCACTCTCACAGTTAAACTGGCCCTACAATAGAACCCTGTGGGACTCCCCAGAACATGCTAAATTTAAATGGCCACCAAAGCCTTTATAATAATTACTGTATTAGGATTTTAATAACTGAATAATCATCCTATGCCTTATAAGGTTAAACAAAGATGAGAGATGTTACGCTTTTCATATTTTAATCTTTACAGTCTCCGACCAGTAGAGGGTGCACTGCAAATCCTGCACCACTCAAAATCAGCCTGTTGGCCCAGGAGAGTTGAATGAGCCTGACTTTGAATGTGGGCAGTGGTGCAGATTGTTCATCATGGGCCTGTAATGATGTCACTCTGCAGTTTTTTAAACGTGTGGAAATGGAGCCCCCTACTGAGCTTTTCCTGAAGTTCATGCACCTGCTGTTTCACTTCAGGGTAGTATTGTAGTGTGAAGTTCTCTAGAATGAAGGATGGTGGAGCTCCATCCAATACTTATAAATGAGCTGGGGAGTTGTGTGATGATGAGGTGGGGTGGTGATCATCATCCATCATCCTGACCTCACTAATGCTCTTGTCGCTGAATGCAATCAAATCCTCACAGCAATGATCTACTCAAAATCTATTAGAAAGTCTTCTTCCCTGGACAGTAATGACAGTTACTCTTATTATTACCCTTAATATTGGAATAAACAATTTCCTGATACGTTCTTGTCCATAAAGTGCATTCTGGACTACGATGGAGCAGAATGGTGGTGCAGCAGGTGGCCAGGGGAGGTTGTGGGTTCGAACCTCACTTGGCGCGACGGTTTCCTTCTGATGCTTCGTTTTCCTCCCGCCTCTGAAAAACACGTGGACGAAACCAAACCTAGGAGAGTGAGCAGGTGCTGGGCTAAATGCTAACGCTAGCTAACAGATTGCTAACAGCACACTGTGCCAACAGGACCCAGAGAGGACCCAGAGAGGACAGCAGCACCAGTATCCAGGAAGACTCGGGAGTAATTACACTATTTTATGTATATATTTGTTACAGTGCTACAAACAAAGCTATGCTATGCTAGGCTATGCTATGCTACATAGCTGCTGTGAGCCTCCACAGCGACATAAACCAGCCAATCAGAGCAGAGCTTATGTGTTTTTTCTTTTCCACAAGCTTTACATATAAGGAAAGTCAGTGTGTTTCATTTTGAGGGAAAATAACAGGGTGGTAAACAGGGTTGTGAGCTCAGTAACAGCTCAGTAAAGGCGTCCTATAGCATTTAATATTCCTAATAAATACATTTCGGCACATATTAAATGATGCAAATGTGTTTATTAGACAATAACAGTCACATTCCTGGCCCGTCCTCGTTTCTCCAGGCTAGTACAGAGCTCTTCGTTCCTTGTTGACCTGCCAAATGAACCTGACTGATAGTATGAGTAGAAACACAGCAGTGAGGAGAGCGTAGACCATCAGGATGGCCTCGAGGACGAAGACAGACTCCGGGTCAGAGATTCTGCGCATTCGGCCCGGGCGTGAATACACCCCAAGTTTGATCTCAGCAGCTTTTTCGCCTTGAATCCAGCAGAAGTAGGAGCCTTTGTCCTCCAGACGGACTGGCCTGAAGTGCAGGTGGTGACCCACATCGATAAACACACGGGAGCTCCTGTTCAGCCCCTCCATGAACTCAGTGCGGTAAAGCGGGGCGGAGCCTTTATCCCAGGCCACAGCATGCTGGGGGTTTGTCCCAGGGCAGGAGAGCACCAGATCCGAGTCTACGGGATGGTTGTGGTAGTAAACAGCAAGTCCTGGAGATTTTGGGTCACCGTAACCAAGGAAGTCCAGCAGGTCCTTTCTCTCCGGACTCACGTTTGTAGATTTGGAAGAGCAAGGATTGTGGCAGCTTCTCACAGCCAGCTCTGCTCCAAGATCACCGTTAGCGAGCCCAAACCTCGGAGGAACTGCAGAGGAACCGCAAGAGGTCACGTTGCTTGACTTGCGAAGATACCTCACCTGTAGGTGTTGGCTCATGACGTAACACAGTCCAACCTGTGTCTGTTCCCCATTCACACCACAGCGGTCGCACTTGGACCACGGCCAGTAGCTCATGAACATCTGAAAAGGCTTGTAGAGGTTCTGCTCAGCTTCTGAAGCTCGTCTTCGATTGGTCCGGACCAGGTCAGAAGGAAAAAGCACTCGGCGAACCACCTGGACGTCCACGTCGTAGCCGTAGAAGAACTCCCCTGAAGCTGTGCCGCAGACATAATGCCCAGAGTCATCCTCCTGCACCCTGAAGACGATAAGGCTGAACAACCGGATGGAGAAGCGACTCCGTAGCTCCACATCCCTCCCAACTTTGGATGAGTCCACTATGGCAGTGCCCGAGAAGTCGGTGAGCACCCTGGTGTCCTGTGTGCCGAGATACTTCTGATAGTACCACACCACGGAGAGCGCCTCCTCTGGCTTACAGTGGCAGGGCAACTCTATGGTCATATCCGCCAGATAGGCCACACTGTCGAAGACAAGGAGGGCAGGGCATGCTCTGGTGGTGAAGATGTCCTCTTTGTCTTCAGGGGCTTGATAGGCCACCAGGAACGATGGACACAGCGTCCAAACGGACAGGAGAAACACTCTGTAGACCCTCATGTCTGAGAGAGAGAAACTGCAGCAGTCCGCCTGGAATGCTGATGTCCTGCCCATTGTTTGCTGTTGGCCTTTGTGATGTCATACTGAATGTGGACACATGGACACATCTACAGCAGAAGCTCCAGATCTCATCAGAACAGATGAAGCAGGTGAACATAAATCCAGTAAAAAGAGAAACAAGAGCTTCTCATTCTGAAGAAAGAAAGTAGTGAGATCTTGTTGGTGAGCTAGTCTGAAGAACAGAGCTCGGTTCCTCCAGGTTTCTCCTGGACGCCCCCCAGTCCAGCCAGCACAGCGTGGAGGATGTGTTCAACTCCATCAGCAGCAGCAGCAGCAGCAGCAGCAGCTCACCTGATTTACCATCATTTAGCACTGATTTACCACCAAACCAGGTGTTGATCTGAGGAGAACTCTAAATAATACTAGACTCCATGAGAGAGGAGAACTTTGAAGATGTTCTAATGATGAACACAGTGATGGAGAACCACTACTTGTATTAGTGTTTACTGAGGAGATACACACTTACTGCCCAGATAAGCAGCTTCTGAGAGTCTAAAACTACTGTACTGTAACTTTACTGCATGACAAAAGTATTGGGACACCTGCTCATTCATGGCTTCTTCTGAAATCAAGGGTATTAAAAAGAGCTGATCCTGCTGTTGTTGGAGTAACCAAGTCTCTACTGTCCAGGGAAGAAGACTTTCTGCTAGATTTTGGAGCAGAGCATTGCTGTGAGGATTTGACTGCATTCAGCAACAAGAGCGTTAGTGAGGTCAGGTCAGATGTTGGATGATGATCACCATCCCACCTCATCATTCCCATCCATCAGCTCCACCATCCATTATCCCATAGAACACAGTTCCTCCAGTGCTCCACAGCTCAATGCTGCTGGGGGTCTTTATACCCCTCTCTAGCCCACACCTGGTATTAGATGGCATGATGTCAATAAGTTAATGTTTACTATCTGCTCTAGAGAGTCCTATTCTATTGGCAGTTCTTCTCTACGGGGACTAGAAATGAAGAAGAAATGAATGAGCAGATGTCCCAATACTTCTGTCCACACAGTGTATATGGATTTTTCTGGTTTCTTCAGCGTTGCATTAGAGCTACAGGTGCAAACTGAAGATCAGGGGGATCAAGGCTTCTCAACTCTGGTCCTGGAGTCTTCTAAATCTGGCAGTGAGCAGATGCAGGGGACTCACCAAACCGTGCTGGACACCAGCCCTCCATGACCAGAGCTGAAGAGCCTCGGCCAATGCAAACAAATGTTCATGACATAATCTCACAAATGCTGTACTGGCCCATCAAACGTTTGATGACCTGATGTGTCTCGGATGCCTCAGAAGGTTCGTCCTCGTCTTCTGAATTCACAGAGGGGTTTCCAGCACCTGTACGGCCCACATCTACCGCGCCCCACAGCCTGCAGAACAGGTCCTCACACGCGTCTTTCTCAGCCTGGCTTAGGAGGGACACGTTCAGGCCAAAGCGGCCTGTTTTTGAGAGACCTTCCAAAAGTCCAGTCACTGCGGCCTCGTCCCCCGGATGGAGACACTCCGAAAGGATGACCAGAAACTCTCCAAGAAGACCAAAGCCAACCTCAGCACTGAACACACCCTGCAGAACACCCCCACCCAGCCTGAGGAGGTGACCGTACTTCTCAGACGAGCCTCCCTCAAGCCTGCGCCAGTCTCGCATGAACTCTGAAGCCGTCCTGGGCTGGAAGTCAGAGAGAGGGGCCTAGAACAAACAACGATAAACAACAAACAAATAAACAAACAAACAAACAAACAAACAAACAAACAAACAAACAAACATCAATACTGTACTACAAGTCATACTACTACTACTACCTCTACTACTACTACTACCTCTACTGCTACTGCTACTGCTACCTCTACTACTACTACTGCTACTACTACCTCTACTACTACTACTACCTCCACTGCTACTGCTACTGCTACCTCTACTACTACTACTACCTCCACTGCTACTGCTACTGCTACCTCTACTACTGCTACTATTACTACTACCTCTACTACTACTACTACCTCTACTACTACTACTACTACTACTACTACTACCTCTACTACTGCTACAACCTCTACTACTGCTACTACTACCTCTACTACTACTACTGCTGCTACTACCTCTACTACTACTACTACTACTACTGCTGCTACTACTACTACTACTACCTCTACTACCTCTACTACTACTACTACTACTACCTCTACTACTGCTACAACCTCTACTACTGCTACTACTACCTCTACTACTACTACTGCTGCTACTACCTCTACTACTACTACTACTGCTGCTACTACTACTACTACTACTACCTCTACTACCTCTACTACTACTACTACTACTACCTCTACTACTACTACTACTACTACTACTACTGCTGCTACTACTACCTCTACTACTACTACTGCTGCTACTACCTCTACTACTACTACTACCTCTACTACCTCTACTACCTCTACTACTACTACTACTGCTGCTACTACTACCTCTACTACTACTACTACTGCTACTACTACTACTACCTCTACTACTACCTCTACTACTACTGCTACTACTACCTCTACTACTACTACTACCTCTACTACTACCTCTACTACTGCTGCTACTACTACCTCTACTACCTCTACTACTACTACTACTACCTCTACTACTACTACTACCTCTACTACTACTGCTACTACTACCTCTACTACTACTACTACCTCTACTACTACTACTACCTCTACTACTACCTCTACTACTACTGCTACTACTACCTCTACTACTACTACTGCTGCTACTACTACCTCTACTACTACTACTACTACCTCTACTACTACTACTACCTCTACTACTACCTCTACTACTACTGCTACTACTACCTCTACTACTACTACTACTACTACCTCTACTACTACTACTACCTCTACTACTACTACTACTGCTGCTACTACTACCTCTACTACCTCTACTACTACTACTACTACTGCTGCTACTACTACCTCTACTACCTCTACTACTACTACTACTGCTACTACTACCTCTACTACCTCTACTACTACTACTACTACTGCTGCTACTACTACCTCTACTACCTCTACTACTACTGCTACTACTACTACTACCTCTACTACCTCTACTACTACTACTACTGCTGCTACTACTACCTCTACTACCTCTACTACTACTACTACTACTGCTGCTACTACCTCTACTACCTCTACTACTACTACTACTGCTGCTACTACTACCTCTACTACCTCTACTACTACTACTACTGCTACTACTACTACTACCTCTACTACCTCTACTACTACTACTACTGCTGCTACTACTACCTCTACTACCTCTACTACTACTACTACTACTGCTGCTACTACTACCTCTATTACCTCTACTACTACTACTACTGCTACTACTACCTCTACTACCTCTACTACTACTACTACTACCTCTACTACTACCTCTACTACTACTACTACTGCTACTACTACCTCTACTACTACTACTACTACTACTACCTCTACTACTACCTCTACTACCTCTACTACTACTACCTCTACTACTACCTCTACTACCTCTACTACTACTACTACCTCTACTACTACCTCTACTACTACTACTACTACTACTACCTCTACTACTACTACTACTACTACTACTGCTACTGCTACTACTACCTCTACTACCTCTACTACTACTACCTCTACTACTACCTCTACTACCTCTACTACCTCTACTACTACTACCTCTACTACTACCTCTACTACCTCTACTACTACTACTACCTCTACTACTACTACCTCTACTACTACTACTACTACTACCTCTACTACTACTGCTGCTACTACTACTACCTCTACTACTACTACTACTGCTACTACTGCTACTACTACTACTACTGCTACTACTACCTCTACTACTACTACTACCTCTACTACTACTACCTCTACTACTACTACTACTACCTCTACTACTACTACTACTACTACTACCTCTACTACTACTACCTCTACTACTACTACTACCTCTACTACTACTACTACTGCTACTACTACTACTTCTACTACTACCTCTACTGCTACTACTACCTCTACTACTACTACCTCTACTACTACTACTACTACTACCTCTACTACTACTACCTCTACTACTACTACTACTACTACCTCTACTACTACTACCTCTACTACTACTACTACCTCTACTACTACTACTACTACTACTACTTCTACTACTACCTCTACTGCTACTACTACCTCTACTACTACTACCTCTACTACTACTACTACCTCTACTACTACTACTACTGCTACTACTACTACTTCTACTACTACCTCTACTTCTACTACTACCTCTACTGCTACTACTACCTCTACTACTACTACCTCTACTACTACTACTACCTCTACTACTACTACTACTACCTCTACTACTACTACTACTACCTCTACTACTGCTGCTACTACCTCTACTACCTCTACTACTGCTGCTACTACCTCTACTACTACTACTACTACTACTACTACCTCTACTACCTCTACTACTACTACCTCTACTGCTACCTCTACTGCTACCTCTACTGCTGCTGCTACTAACAGTAGTTTAAAACTAACAGTAATTATTATTAATGATCTCTCTGAGACGCTGTGCAGAGGACTCACTCACCTGGACCATCTCAGCCGCCGCCGCTGTCCCTGTCTGAGCTGAAGCCACTGGGTTCCACGGCTGGTTCCGAGGAGCGCTGGCTTTATCCTGCCTCTCTAAGGGCTTCAGGTGCGACGCCAGAACTATATCCCTGAAACAGAACCCGGTTCCGGTCCACATTAACACCCGTGAAGTGACAGTAACACCCGCAGCAGCAGACAGTAGCGGGGGGCGGAGAAGCCCCTCTGTACCTGAACTCCTCGTATGTCGCCACTTTCTGGTGAACGGCGCGGAGCTTAGCGTCGTTTTCTCGCTGGTATTTCTTGTCGGCCTCCACCGCAGCCTGCAGCTCCCTCTCCAGCGCCGAGAAGTCGATCACCCCGCGTTTATCCATCTCCTCCAGCCCCTGACGGCCAGGCTGCTGCTGCTGCTGCTGCTAGCGAGCTAGTTAGCTTAGCGCTTGTAAACAAACCCGTAACCATGACAACCGCTAAATGTTGAGGAAATGTGAAACTTTGGGCTTTACTTTTAAACATTTTTAATTAGTAATATTTAATAATACACCCTCAACTGATAGTTTTTAATAATATGTGCATATTTTATTAAAACTGGTTCACCATAAAGCCGGAACCAGTTTATTTGACCGTCATATTAATTATTTCCATAATTTATCGCATATATAAAATTATTTATTTTTTGTAATCAAACACAAAATTGTTTAAGCTCTTGCACTCGGACTTACCTTTAAAATGCTTTTATTCATTTTAGAAAATTTAGAGAAAAAAAATATTTATAGCTATATACACATATATATGTAATGGTGCAGGCAGTGCATAGACCGTCCAGCAGGGGGCGGAAAAGAGGCGTGTTTATTTTTGTTAATTGCGTAATTATACTGTATTATTTATATATATATATATATATATATATATATATATTATTGAATAATTATTTAACCATCACACTGATGTGGAGGTCCTAAACCCATGACACAAGGGTTAACAAAAATAGAAGGTAATTATTACATTAAGTTAAACAGGAATAGGAGCTGCCACAAACAGGCCTTCAGATTCAGACTAATTTAAATAGCTTCCATGACCCCATGCCTCAATCCCAAAACCCAGACCATTAAAGCAGTGGAAGCTTCCAGCTCGGATTATAGATGCAGAACCTGCCCTGTATTCACTCACAGTACTGGGGAGATATGACTGCAGGGTCAGACGGACTTAAGAAATGCACCTTAGATCAGTGACTTTCACAAATGTTGAGAAATGAAGGAACCCATATATATGCGCAACACATTTATCGTGGGCATCTAAAGCACTGAAACACGTGTAAAAGACTTTCACAAATGCAACATCTTTGAAAACTGCTTTCTCAGCAGTCTCTACAGCCAACTACAGGCTACCCAGTTTGCAGTACACTAGAAATTGGGGCAGCTGGTTTGCCCCACATTCTTCAACTAGATGAGCACCACGTTTCCTAATGTAAAGGCTTTACTGTAAATTACATTTCTACATTTAAACCAATGCTAAAACATGTGAAAATAAAGTGCAGCAAGTTTGGAAACGTACATTATCCATACACGGTCACTCGTTTTCTGCAGTATCAGCATCGTACGGCACTGCTTTTAACTCTGAATGCTTTAAAATGGTGATGAGATTCAGCAGCTTTTTGAGAAACTGAAAGACACCAATTGCAAACCAATTGAATCCCAGTGAAGGAGGCATCGCCGATAAATTTAACACAAAGACAAGTTGGTGGACTTGATCAATTTTTATCAATATTTTATTGAAAATATGGAGCCAAGTTGGAACTTAGGCAATGCTCCCAGCATTTGAAGCAATCCTGGGCCACAGATCTGCACATTCCTTGGCTACGGGTCCCGTGATGGCCGAGCCTGGGAAAGAGAAAATGAACAAAGGTGAACAACTGAGCAACAAACTGAGCTTAAACAGGAATTTACATCAACGTTCAGGTCTGATTAATGTGTAGAAGGTTCACAGAGAGGACTGTAGGCTTTAAAGGGATACAGCACCTGACCACTGGCTTCTATTTTTAAGGGGCTTTAAAGCTGAATAACCAACTGGTCAATAAAAGATGTAGCGGACAGATTTGGATTAGTTTGGCATTAATTTTTAGACCCGTCAGTGTTGGTTTCAGACCCATTTCCCTCAATAAGCTTTTCTTTAATTAAATAAAGGTGTTCCATCACGGATTGAGATTGAACAGTACGGACATTACAGCTGCCATCTCACCCAAGAGCAATGGGATTCACTATTTCCTTCCACGACAACTCGCTCAGCCACTGAGCAGACGAAGCAAGTGCTTTTCAGAAGGAGTTATGAGGAGCACTCAATATTTCTAGGCAATACAGTCTTCTATAAAACATTGACTGCTGCTCAGCTGCATAAAAACAGGGCCTTTCTAGCCAAACCCAGCAATGTGGGCCATCAAACGACCAGTACATGAGTAGTGCTTCGAAATGCTTCAAGTAGGAGACTCCATACATTCAACTCACCTTTCATTTCCCCCTTGTTATTCACTATGACCCCAGCATTGTCTTCAAAGTATAAGAACACACCATCTTTTCGCCGGTACGACTTCCGCTGTCGAATCACCACCGCAGGATGCACTGCAATACAGCACAACACACATGCATGTTAAATCCTGAGGTGCAAATATCTAATCCAAGTCTAATTTGCTCATTTTGTACAGAAAATACAAAATGAACTCCTAGATCTTCACACCAGCCTCTGATTTTAGCCAGATTTAGCAGGAAACTGCTGTTACATATAGCCATATTCCAGTCTCACATTTGTATTTTCAGAGGCATTAATGAGAATAAGCCCAAAGTCAAGCTCATCACACTAGACACAAGCTGAGGGATAACCCCAGCAGCCACTCCTGAACTTTGGGATGAAGTTGTGGCCAGCAGAAATCCTCCTTTGAAAAAATGACTCCCAAAGGATCTGCTGACCTGGAGTCTGAGGGTGAGGACCGTCCACCAGAAATGTTCATCAGCCTGGCTCTTACTGCACAGGCTCGACTCAGGGCTTAGGTTATGTGATTAAATCTTGCTTCGTGAAATACCCCCTTGGGGTTAAACAGCCCAAATAAGATGAGCGGTAAATAACAGTTTGGACAACCATGTATTGAACAGCAGCACTTCTGTTATTATAATGAGTAAAAATTAATAACTAGAGGGTTTAGTGTTAAAAAATATCCTGCTTTTTAAAAGACTCCACATAAACTACTTGTAAAAGCTTCTCAGCTTTGGTGCGAAATGCCCTGTTTTAGAGAACTGTACAGACTCAGAATAGTGTGTAACCCCCCTCTCAGAAGGTTATTACCAAACGGTTATGAACAGACATGCTCTCAGTCATGCCTTTCATTTTAAGGTGTTCCATCACGGATTGAGATTGAACAGTACGGACATTACAGCTGCCATCTCACCCAAGAGCAATGGGATTCACTATTTCCTTCCACGACAACTCGCTCAGCCACTGAGCAGACGAAGCAAGTGCTTTTCAGAAGGAGTTGAGAGGACTACAAGGTGTCTTACATGCACAAGTGGGGTGCTAAGGTAAATCTGAGGCTGCCTGATACCCCGAGACACTGTTGATCATAGTTTTATGAGGAATTAGGATATATGTAATAGTTTTATAAGTCACATTAAAAAGTAGAGGGATACATTAAAGCATTCGTGCAGCAAAATGAAGACCTAGCGGGGTTGCAGGGTGTGCAAGTGCAGGGTTCGATTCCCAGTCTGGGTGATCGTATGCTGTGCTACACCAATAAGAGTCCCTGGGCAAGACTCCTAACAGTACATTGGCCCACCTGTGTAATACGAGTTACCTTGTAAGTTGCTCTGGATAAGAGCGTCAGCTAAATGCCATAAATGTAAATGTAAATGCAATTTGTGCTCAGACAAATTCAGTGGCTTTTAATGGACGTTTTAAAACAAATGGAAAAGTAAGCAGTCCTTTAAGGAACTCCAGTGTACCAGAGTCCCAAAGCAAGATCCGGCATTTCACAGCAAAACCCAACACTACTGTTGGAGTCCCATGCTGCTCCTTTTACACCACCTTCATGAAAATCCCAGGTTCTGAACCTGAGCGAACTCTCCACTCACCCTTTTTCCTGAGCTCTGGTTTGCCTTTCTTCACTGTGGCCATAACCATGTCACCAACACCTGCAGCAGGGAGCCTGTTCAGACGACCCTTGATACCTTTGACGGAGATGATGTACAGGTTCTTGGCACCTATCAAACAGATCATCATTCAGTGATTAAACATACAACCAACCATCATGGCAGCACACGTGTCCTCGTACAGCAGAACGAGACGGACATTAATGCAAGAGTTCAGGCTTTATGATCATTTTGTTCCATCACGGATTGAGATTGAACAGTACGGACATTACAGCTGCCATCTCACCCAAGAGCAATGGGATTCACTATTTCCTTCCACGACAACTCACTCAGCCACTGAGCAGACGAAGCAAGTGCTTTTCAGAAGGAGTTGAGGGGAGAACGGCATTGTTAGGCAGCACAGCTCCCGGTTTTATACATGTGGTCACAGAAACACTCCTATTTCCAAAAAGGCAGCTTTACAGGAAAAGCAAAAACTCCTTAACCTCAAATTGGTCAATTTAAAAAAGCTTTATTCTTTGCTCCATTTTGGGGCATTTCTATTGGTCCGAATATAAATTAACTGCCCTTCCTACCAACTTGCAATACATTTAAACAAGGTGATCAATGCAAGGTAATACAACCTGATCATTTGAATACAACATGCATTAAATAAAAACTACTGCCCGACTTAGTCAGTCAAAAAAAACAGTATATAGGTAAGTATATTGACCACGACCATATAAACCCATCACATAAGAAGTCCTAGCAAAGCACAGAGCTCCCGAATTTTAAAGTCTCACCAACTATGAGATGCTCAGTTCTTCTTAATAAGATTGCATACGTGCACAAATCTAAGCACGGTGTGCAAAAACATTCAATCAAGTGGTCAGTGACAGGTCACCATACCTGTGTTGTCAGCACAGTTGATGACCGCTCCCACTGGGAGACCCAGTGAGATGCGGAACTTGGCTCCAGATGCACCACCACGTCCTGAAAGACAGCAGCAATCATATTTAGGGAATTATGTATAGGTTCGTTAAGGCAATGATGATCAGAAATCACTGATGGGATGCACTCAGCTCCCAGCCAGCAACTGCATATCAAATTGCACCAGTAAGGAAGGAAGGAAGGCAGGTAGGCTTCTGATTAAAAGGAGTGTAGATAGTCTAGACTTGACTAGATAGAAATGCATTAGGGAAGGTTCCTGCTCGTCAGCTTTGGTGCGAAATGCCCTGTTTTAGAGTCTAAAATCTTACCGACTCAGAATAGTGTGTTGTGGTGATCTGATGGGGTTTGATGCCTCCTAAGCCTCCCTCTCTCTCGGTCATGCCTTTCATTTTAAGGTGTTCCATCACGGATTGAGATTGAACAGTACGGACATTACAGCTGCCATCTCACCCAAGAGCAATGGGATTCACTATTTCCTTCCACGACAACTCGCTCAGCCACTGAGCAGACGGAGCAAGTGCTTTTCAGAAGGAGTTGAGGGGTCTGGAAGACTAGATGATCTACAGGCAGACCTCTACAGACCTGACATGCACTTGCATGCACATGTGGGGTGCTGAGGCAAAACCAGGGCTGCCTGATGCCCTGAGACACCGTTTACCATGGCGTACCAGACTTTTCTGAGGGGTCTAGATAGCAGTAGCTTTATAAGCCACATTAAAAGGTGGAGGGATACATTACAGGCGTAGTGCAGTTAAATAGTTCCTAGACATCTGTTATCAGATTTGCCTGCATTTTACCACCAGTACTGCATAGAAGACACACGTGAAAGACGTGTAGGTTCACACCTAGTCAGAAAAGTGTAATAAATTGGCTGGATTTGTTAATATTTCTAAATTAATGGTGACATCAGGGTCTATTCAAGTCCCAAGTTGGTAAACTTCAGTAATGGAACCACAATTTCACACTAAAGCTGTCTAATTAGCACTCTGACATGTTCTGATCTCACATTTAACCAATGTTTCTCTACTTCTTGCAGTAATGAGGTCCAGAGAGCCACAGCGCTGCTCAGCCAGCTCCTAGCCCAGCCAGCTCCTAGCCCAGCCAGCCAGCTACCTACCCAGCTCTGCAGCAGACCCTCCATTGCTTCAAACTTAACCGTTTAAACACACATATAACGCCTTATTAATGCTTATATGTCACTTATAAGCAGAAGTAGTCTGAATGAATCACTCAGGAGACGCTCAGAGCGCGTATTTATCCAAAACAACCTGAACCGCTCCGCTCCTCCATTAGCGCCAACACAAATCAAGGTTTATCAAAAAGATTAAAACGACAAACGGCTCAATACTGGCCCAATCGAATAGATATGGACTTTATGTATCAATAAAAGCGGACTAGGTGTGTGTAAAAGTGCGAGATTCTCAGGATTTAAGCAGATTCGGAGTCGGGTTCGCTCACCTCTCTTAGACATCGCGGCTGGGAAAGAGAAAGGAAGGAGGGGAAGGGAGCGCTAGGAAATGACGCTCGCGCACTCAGCTTTCAGCGCAGTGGCGGCCCCTGCAGGTGGAGGAGCGAACCGCAGCGTGTCCCACTGCGCATGCTCAAACCCCGAATCGTCAACAGCGCTAATCGTTGGCATTGATAGTTAAAGAAATCGTTCATTTGCATAATTTGCATAAACGCAGTACATTAATACTGGCTTGAATATTTTCGATCTGTAAAGTGAGGTGATATTTAATCAACGTAAGACTTTTATACTTGTTAGCATTTCAGGTAACTCCATTAGTTAAATGAGTTTGATTTAAATAATTAATTAAACAAATATAATACAGATATATACATAGTAATATAAACTTTAAATAGTTTAATAAACATAAAATTGTGTGAAAAAAATAGAGTCTGAAAATCAAAACATGAAGATCAAACGTCCAGCTGTTTAAACTTGTTCAAAAAGACAAAGGGTGTGTGTTTTTGATCAGATTTAAACATCTGGACGTTTGATCTTCAACTGATCAGCCCTGAGAGATGAAGGTGATCTGACTAAACTCACACACCTGAAGAAACGTCTTTAATCATCGTTTATAAAGTGGAATCAATAGAAATGTAAAAAGTCCCCCCACATGTATTACTCCTTCAGATGTGTAGAATCAGACTCAGGAGCAGAAGATCAGCTGCAGATGATCAGATCATGGTTGGAGAGGATTATTCTGGAGGAGTCTGGAGTCTGATTTAAACCTCAGACGTTTAGTCTGGTCTGATCTGGATTGATGGTTGAAGTGAGGGGTGAAGCTGATCACCATCATGGCCAGATCCAGAGAGCTCTCTGAGGCCTTCAGGAAGAAGGGTGGAGGGTCTGCAGAGGAGGAATCGGTTCAAAGCACATCGTTCCAGAGGTCTGAATTAGTTTTATTTGATTTATTTTGAAATTATTTACATTTATTATTAAAACCAGCTCATATGAACTTCATTCTTCACCTTTACTGAAGGAAGGCTGTTCTGCTTAGAACTTCTGATGAGATTCAGGTGTAGCAGAGCATGGCATCTCCAGAAGTAGGATGGGATACAGTGCATTTGTCTTTCATACTACTCTCAGATCTCCCAGATACACAGTCAGTTACACACTAGTGCAAGTACATGTGATACACTATGTGTCCAAAAGTATCCAGACACTCCTTCTAATTAGTACTTTCAGTTGATTCCAGGTGCTCCCATAGAAAAGCATTGGTCCACTGGGCTACGTTCCCAAACTTTTGGGTTTGAAAAAGCTCTCTGAGGCCTTCAGAAAGAAAGTGATAGGTGCAGATGATATATGTATATGCATGCAATAATTTGCATATAATATGCATTTATTATTAAAACAAGCTCATATGAACTTCATTCTTCACCTTTATTGAAGGAATGCGGTGGTATTTACAAAATGCAGTTCTGCATGCATGTCAGTGCACACTCTACATTCAGTAACTCCTAAACAGCTAAATCCAGAGAGTACAGAAAAATGACCACTGAGAAAAAACACCAGAGGATTTCTCAAACCTGAGTTAGTTGCTGTACAAGTGCTCTGTTCCTGTCTGTAAAGGACTAGCCCTTTTAGGACCCACCAGACCTCACAACGAGCTTGGTCTAATGCTTCAGTAGGGTATGTATAGGCTTCTATAGCTAACTTAAGTACCTGTAAGTTTTCTCATTATACATTTTTACAGTACAGTACAGTTCTTCTCTTTGCAGATCCCAGCTTACAAAGCCAGTGCTGTGCTCAGTGACCCAGCAGTGACCTCTGCTTAGTGGACCTGGGTATTGAACCCACAACTTGTGATTAATAACCCCAGGGTTGACCCAAGCCTTTTACGGGGCCCTACCACCACCTCAGCAACAGATGCTTCATCATTTCATAGGGTGAGAGATATTGCGCAATAGGCTGAAGCATCCGGGCCTTTATCCACCACCTGCATTTGCCAAAATTGATTAACCTAGTATTGGTATTAATATAAAAACTCCTTATTCCTATCCATATTATTCAATGTTATTTATAAAATGTGTTTTTTATCATGATATTTTGTTGCTCTTGGAGAGTCTGGACCCTTCTTCTGACTTCTGACCACCATACTGTAGATCATAAAATTGGAAGAATGAGGGTCCGTCAGTGTTGAGGTCCTGGTAAACCTCCTGGGAAGAGGCTTCTTGGAGCTTCTCTAGAGCAAAGGTCACCAAGCCTCCTTCTGGAGATTTCCCCTAAAACCTTGTATTTTCCATATTATAATCTAGAACATATGAAAAGAGAGGATAACTCTGTAAGCAACACAATATATGCTCTAATATGCTTGGTTCTAGGTTCCATTCCTAAGAACCACATGCTTTAAATATGCTTGGAACATCTGCAGAGACACCTGATGAGGCATCTCCAGAAGTAGGATGGAATACAATGCATTTGTCTGTAATACTACATATCCCAGAGTGCAGTCACTTACACATGTGGTACACTATGTGTCCAAAAGTATCCAGACACTCCCGTAGAAAAGCATTGGTCCTGGTCTACGTTCCTAGCTCCAATGCCCAATCCACCACACCTGGTCCATCTAATGATTGCCTCCAGAAGTTCTTGATGAGCTGAATGAGAGTACGTCAGCTTTGGCTTCTAGGTGAAACCTCCAGGAGGAGACCTGGTGACGAGAGAAGTTTCGGCCTCCTCTGAAAGGTTTCACCTGGAACCCTCAACCTCCACACCGGACCCTTCTGAAAGCATGGGGGCTCCAGAAGTCCTTACTTAGCTGAACGAGGTTCTGTCAGCTTTGGGTTTGAAAAAAAAAGAGGAGGCTGGAGCTTCTCTAGTCTAGTTGACTTCTCTAGCGCCAAGGTCACCAAGCCTCCTCCTGGAGGTTTCATCTAGAACCCTAATCCACCACACCTGGTCCATCTAACGATTGCCTTCAGAAATCCTTTTTTTAGCTGAATGAGAGTTCCAGGTAAGAGATCCATGTCCATGTAAAGGTTTCATGGGAAGATTGGGCTGGAGCTTCTCTAGAGCAGAGGTCACCAAGCTTCCTTTTATGGATTTCACCTAAACCCTGATTCACTATATTAACCTCCAGCAGCAGCTGTTCCAGAGCAGATATCTTCTCTAGAGCAAAGGTCACCAAGCCTCCTTCTGGAGGTTTCACCGTTTCCAGACGTCCTCAGAAGTTAGCTGCACAGGGCTGTGTCAGGTTTGGGGTGCTGGTGAAACCTCCAGGAGGAGGCTTGGTACTTGGTTGTGTAGCATCTGGTCGCTTTGGTCATGCCGGAACAAACCAACCCTTGCTGAATATGAATATTGCAGCAATGCTGGAGGTAAGATGAGCAACTTCACCAAAATCCCAGACCCACCAAGCAGTGTGGTAGTTAGGAGGCTTAGGCTTAGTCTTATGCTGCAGCCTGAGTACGCCATGGTTTTGTTTACCACACGGTGCAAACGCAGTGATTTTGCTTAGATCCAGAGTTCTCTGTTTGGACATGAAGCCGGCTACAGAGCGATGCACGACCTTAAGGGTCTTTATTGTTTATCACGATAAACAACAACAAATGTTAGTTCTATATAACCCTGAGACAGGGCTCTTCACTACTGTTTGGTGCTATATTTACATTTAGAGCATTTCGCAGACACCCCAACACCACCAGGGGGCCCCCAAGAGCACCAAGATATCATGATAAAAATACATATTTTTATAATTACATTGAATAATAAAACAAAATTATATTACACAGGTGAAATCAATTTTTATATGAATATATTATCATAGTCGGCTCATTATTACTAGGTTAATCAGTTTCTGCTGTCGGCTGCTGCTGCCACTGTTGGGCAAATTGCAGATATGCGCCGACTGGGTGGACAATAAAAGCCCGGGTGCTTCAGTGTATTGCGCAATATCTCTTTCCCTTTGAAATCATGAAGCGTCTGGTGCTGAGGTGGTGGTATGGGAGGTGCCCCAAATGAAAATCTGCTTAGGGTCCCTTAATGGCTTGGGGTGGCCCTGCTTGAGAAACCCTGTTTTATAAGAGCGTAGCTGCTGAGATTGCTGCAAAGCCAAAGATGGACCTTGTGGTCAAGTGGTCAAGGCTTGATTGGTACCTAGAGCTGTACAAGCTTGGCTACAAGCTAGAACAGTTGGGAAGATCCCTTCTGTAGAGCACTTCCAGCCATTTCTAGAAGATCACACTGGCAGAGTCTGGGTATCTAATGTACAAATGTACAATACGATGAAAGCGGTGCTGCTCCCGCAGGTTTGACCTAGATACCACTCTACACACTCATCATTAGTCATCCAAGAGGGATTAACCATTTAACAAGCACGTTTGCAAAATAACAAGTGCAGGAGGCCTCTAATACCCTCGACTGTGGAGGACGTGTTGGACGAGCAAGTGTCTGGATATTTTCGGACATAGTGCACGGCTTCAGCAGGTGTCTCAGCTCTGAGGGAGGTGGAAGAGGTCAGTGCTGGCAGTCAGGCCCAGCGCAGGTTGTGTTTACCCTGGCCACGGGCACCTGCCGGACCTCCTGCTTCTCTCTTGGCCTGTCCAGAGAACCCCTGCCCTTATGGGATGACGTCCAGCCTTGGCAACAGCTCCCTCTCTTTCTCTCTCTCCCTCTCTTGCTCTCTCTCACGCTCCTCCATCTGCTTGGACATATCCTCCTCGTCTGGCTGCTGGCGCGGTTCGCAGGTGGCGTGAGGCTGAGTCTGCCATGTGCCGTCACGGTAAGTGCAGTAGCACACCGTCCGCTTATCGATCTCCACTCGCTCTCCGGCCGGGATGATACGGTTTCCAGCGAAGCAGTTTGGACCTTTGAGGGAATCAACAGAACATCTGGTTTATCTGGGGGTGTATGAAAATAACAATATATCAAAGAATCGCGATATTGAGTTTTCTTCCACCAATTTAACCATTTAACCAGATAATGAACCATTTACCAAAGGTGGCAAAAGTATTGACGTTCATCACTCTGGTAGAAGTGAGTGGAGATACTGGGGTTTAAAAGACTTCTATAGAAGCTGAAGCTTTAAGCTTTTCACTCCAGTAAAAGTGTAAAAGTACTGGTTTCAGAACGACTTCAAGTAGAAAAGTAAAAGTAATGGAAGGAAAACAAAGGCTGAAAGCTTAGGCCGACCACAGGGGTCTATAGTGCACTACCCCCCCCTCCCCTCCCCAAAACCCCATTTCTCTAAAAGTCATAATGAGGAGAATGATCTATTAAAATGTTGATGTTAAAAATGTTGGTCTGCACTAGGCTCCTGTTTCAGCTGCAGATCTGCCCATTGAAAATGAAGCATTTCAGTAATATCAGCTCTATTAAAGGAGCGTCTCTGTGCTCTACTGAGCATCAACATGAGCTTCATGGAGGAAAATATGAGGAGTCGTTGTCTAGAAGTTTAGTAAAGCTGCAGAAAGTCAGACTTCAGAGGCGTGTGATCAATAAGCTTTATTGGAATGTAAATGTGGGGCTCAGTCGGGACGTTTCACTGCAGGTCTCTTGAGTCTCTGCTACGGACACAGTCTTCATACTAGACTACAGACGTCTGCTGTGAGCTCGCTGGAGAGGGACGGGACGTGTGCAGGTGTGATGGATCTCTTATAAACCAATAGGGAGTCAGAATGGAGTCTGTTTATACTTCTCATCCAATCAGGATCAGACTCACACTTTCCGGATGGAGAGATTTATCTGGAGAGGGTTTTTATTGATGACGAGCCGGAATGAAAACAAAGGGAAATGAAATAGGAGGAACAAGGCTGATTTTAAAATGTAAGGAGGAGAAAGTTCAGATAATTGGGTGAAAATAGAAGAAGAAGAAGAATTAATAAAGAATTACTTTAGTAAAGTTTAGATAACCAACATTTCTACTGTAGTAAAGTAATGAAGTATTTGTATGGTATGGTATCCCCGTCGAGGCCACAAGACGTTAGATACGTTAGCAGCAGATCCTTCAAGTCCTGTAAGTTGTGAGGTGGGGCCTCCATGAGTCTCCACGAGCCTTGCCTGCCTGTGACCCTGTCGCCAGTTCACCGGTTGTCCTTCCCTGGAACACTTTTGATAGGTAGGTGCTGACCACGGCATATCAGAAATACACCCCACAAGACCTGATGCCTGATGTTCTGGAGATGTTCTGACCCAGTCGTTTATCTAGAACATCACAGTTTGGTTCTCAGCTTCCTACTCTTGTCCATTTTTCCTGCTTCACCACCTTCATCACCTTCCCTTGACAGGAGCCACTGGACCCAGATCATCATGATCTTTACTTCGGCTGGCAGTGGTTTTAATGTAATGGCTGATGGGTATTAGAATTCTGCCTCATATGAGTCTTTTGTTTCTAATATGAAGAGCTTACTTCAATATTAGCAAAGTACACCTACTGTAAACACACACACACACACACACACACACAATCTGTTCTCCTCATGCCTTCTGTTGTCATGGACCGTCCCATGGCCCCTGGTACCCTTGCTATCCCAGCAGGCTGTGGGCTAGTTTCTATTTCTGGAGGACAGGTTGGTAGTAAGCAGTCTATTGACCAGTTCCGTTGCATCACTGTTTTTCCATTGCGCCACTCGGGAGGCTGATGGTGCATCAGTGGACTGTGCAGGACTGTACCACAACTGAGCACACTGTGGTCCTCATGCAAACTCAGCTGCAGCTAGAAATACTAGATCATCTGATTAGACCTGAGATGCTTTCACTTACTAAGGCATGCTTGTTTGCAGTGTGTGTGTGTGTGTGTGTGTGTGTGTGTGTGTGTGGCCGATCCTCACCATTCTTACACACGGGACAGCAGTGGTTGGCCTCGTATGTGGGATCTACGCAGTGCAGAGCAGGGCATCCGGATATGCTGCAGTACACCTCCCGATTAGCCTCACAGCGACACTTCTCACACCGCGACAACTAATAATCACAGAGGAGGCCGTCAGCACAGATACAATCATTACACTGATCATGAGTGAAGACTTACGCAACACACCTGGACCTGGACCTGAACGGGACTAAGTGTAAGATTGAGGGAAGAGCAGTTGAGGGAATCACATGTGGGGCTGAAAACAGCAGAATAATAGTGTAATAACAGTCTATGCATTACTATTACAGTGGGTGTGAGTGCCCTGATTGTTGGGCTGCAGTGAGTCTCTGCATGAGTAAGGTGGGTGGGAACCAGTAGCTTGGACCATATTTTGTCTAAAAACTGTCAAATTCAGGATCCAGATAATTAAAAAACAACAATATTTGGCCTCTAGTAATCGCCATATTAAAGCAATATATTGGTACATTATTCATATTAAAAACAAAAATGTATGTACATTAAATATGATGTTTTTAAATGCACAGACATATTCCAAAATTAGAGTACATCTATTTAAATGCCAATTATATTAAAATTGTACATACATTTGTATAAATAAGTCGACACAGTTAAATATATATTTTTTATAATTATCTGCTGGATTTGACACATTGGAAAACATATAACTTCCACATTTTATGATTTATTATTCATCCAGTGTGTTTAAATCAGTAAAAAAAAAAACAGTAACTGATTATTAGAATGTGTGCAAGTGTGTCTCTATTGACTATACATGTCACTTGACCGGGGTATCCAAACTTTTGCATATGACTGTATATACTATATTTGAATGTGCCATATAAAATACTGAACTCTATGGAAATGCACTGTTGCCATATACAACATACTAATATACCACATACTCCATAAAAGAAACTATATGTCCAAATACTTGTGGACAACCCTTCTAATGAATGCATCCAGCCACTTTAAGTTACACAAATTGCTGATGCAGATGTGCAAATGCACACACACCAAGCACACACACACTTACACAGCCTTTCTAATCCCTGTAGAGAAGTACTGCCAATAGAATAGGACTCTCTCTGGAGCAGATACACATTAACTATTGGCACCGTGCTGCCTAATGCCAGGCGTGGGCAAGAGGGTATGAAGCCCCCCAGCATTCATCGATTCTTCAAAATCTAGAGACGGTTTAGCAGGATACATCCTTTTAAATACCCTTGATTTCAGAAGAAACAATGAATGAGCAGGTGTCCCAATACTTTTGTCCAAAAAGTGTATATGAATATTTCTCAATCCCATCTCCCCCCTTACCTTAAACTCCTCGAGCAGTCTGTAAGTCCTGCCTCCGTACACACACACTTTGCTGACGGCCTCACACACGGGGCAGCAGGCCCGGTACCTGACCCGAGTGCACCGGGGGTGAATGCGCGGGCACTTGGGCCGGAAGCACACGGGTCCATTTTCGGTGCACGTGCAGGGGCAGGCGGCAGAACTGGGCTGGTACACCTCTCCGATGGCATACACGAAGCCCTGCTCGTCGATGCACCATCTGCCCCTGTAGTCGCCGAACTCGTACTCCAGCTCGGATCTGGAGGAGAATTCAGCGGCGGCGTGGAGCGTGAAGATCCACATGCACAGAGCCAGACTGTGCATGGCTGCAGCTCCCTGCTTCTGCACGCCTTGGGTTTGGTATGGCATGCTTTTGCCTCTTCCCAAAGCATGGGTGGCGCTTGGACTTCCGCCCAGTGACCATGTGCGTGGGCCACTGGCTGCACATGGTAGGAAAATCAGCTTGGATCATTCCTGTGTGTGTGGTGTAAGAGCAGAGGGATTTTCAGATGAGTGCGGTGGACATTCGGGATCCTGTGAACATGTTCACCCAAACACCCACACGCTTTTGGAGGGCAGTGGTCAATAATGCTCCTGCTCTGGTCTAGTATCAGGATCTCAAACAGAACCTAATCCAGTATCAGAATCTCTAACAGAACCTAATCCAGTATCAGAATCTCTAACAGAACCTAATCCAGTGTCAGAATCTCTAACAGAACCTAATCCAGTATCAGAATCTCTAACAGAACCTAATCCAGTATCAGGATCTCAAACAGAACCTAATCCAGTGTCAGAATCTCTAACAGAACCTAATCCAGTATCAGAATCTCTAACAGAACCTAATCCAGTGTCAGAATCTCTAACAGAACCTAATCCAGTATCAGAATCTCTAACAGAACCTAATCCAGTTTTAGAATCTCTAACAGAACCTAATCCAGAATCAATATCCAGCCCAATGTCAGAATCTCTAACAGAACCTAATCCAGAATCAGAATCTCTAACAGAACCTAATCCAGTGTCAGTATCCAGCCCAATGCCAGAATCTCTTACAGTATCCAGTCCAATGTCAGAACCTCTAACAGTATCAAATCCAATGCCAGAATCTCTTACAGTATCCAGTCCAATGTCAGAACCTCTAACAGTATCAAATCCAATGCCAGAATCTCTAACAGTATCCAGTCCAATGTCAGAACCTCTAACAGTATCCAGTCCAATGTTAGAATTTCTAACAGTATCAAATCCAATGCCAGAATCTCTAACAGTATCCAGTCCAATGTCAGAACCTCTAACAGTATCCAGTCCAATGCCAGAATCTCTAACAGTATCCAGTCCAATGTCAGAATTTCTCACAGTATCCAGTCCAATGTCAGAATCTCTTACTGTATCAAATCCAATGTCAGAACCTCTAACAGTATCCAGTCCAATGTCAGAATTTCTAACAGTATCCAGTCCAATGCCACAATCTCTTACAATATCCAGTCCAATGTCAGAATTTCTCACAGTATCCAGTCCAATGTTAGAATTTCTAACAGTATCCAGTCCAATGTCAGAATCTCTAACAGTATCCAGTCCAATGTTAGAATTTCTATAAGTATCCAGTCCAATGTCAGAACCTCTAACAGTATCCAATCCAATGTCAGAATCTCTAACAGTATCCAGTCCAATGTTAGAATTTCTAACAGTATCCAGTCCAATGTCAGAATCTCCTACAGTATTCAGTCCAATGTTAGAATTTCTAACAGTATCCAGTCCAATGTCAGAACCTCTAACAGTATCCAATCCAATATCAGAATTTCTCACAGTATCCAGTCCAATGTCAGAATTTCTCACAGTATCCAGTCCAATGTCAGAATCTCTAACAGTATCCAGTCCAATGTCAGAATCTCTAACAGTATCCAGTCCAATGCCAGAATCTCTTACAGTATCCAGTCCAATGCCAGAATCTCCTACAGTATTCAGTCCAATGCCAGAATCTCCTACAGTATCCAGTCCAATGCCAGAATCTCTTACAGTATCCAGTCCAATGCCAGAATCTCCTACAGTATCCAGTCCAATGCCAGAATCTCCTACAGTATCCAGTCCAATGCCAGAATCTTCTACAGTATTCAGTCCAATGCCAGAATCTCTTACAGTATTCAGTCCAATGCCAGAATCTCCTACAGTATCCAGTCCAATGCCAGAATCTCTTACAGTATCCAGTCCAATGCCAGAATCTCTTACAGTATTCAGTCCAATGCCAGAATCTCCTACAGTATCCAGTCCAATGCCAGAATCTCCTACAGTATCCAGCCCAATGCCAGAATTTCTAACCGTATCCAGTCCAATGCCAGAATCTCTTCCAGTATCCAGTTGAGTGTCCGATCAAATGGCCAAGTTGTAGCTCTCTCCACAGAGGGTGGTTTAGCCATATCTCTCTTAACAAAGATGCTGCTCATTCTCTGCTGTAGAAAGTTAATGAAAGTCTCAGTTCGAGAGCAGCTTAACTATCAGTGTTCTGTGGAAAGGACTGAAGACGGAGGGTTTAAAAATACAAGTCCAACATATGGAACATATGACAAGACTATTTTACAAGCCTCTTGCTTCTGCTTTTAGAATTTTAGACCTTGATTCCCAGTTACATCCAAAGAGCAATTAATGAATAAATGAAATAATAATAATAAAATATATAGATTTTAAGGGTAGACATAAATAGAAAAGTTTGTAAAAATCTGACAGACAGAGCTGCACTTCCTCTTTCACCGCCCAAAACTCAAAATCATCAGAGAAACCTTCACCCAAACCCTGAAGAACCTCCGCCCAAATCTGGGAAATCTTACTGAACCTAAAAAATTAGGAATTTTCCTCACCAAATATGTGACAACATGCCACCGCCTGAAGAACAATGAGTGACATCATCACAAACTCCACCCACTCCCTATTACACCCCACCCACCATAATAACACTACTATAAATAAAAATGTATAAATATAGTCACTATAGCTACTATAATTATATATATATAATATATTATAATATTGTACAATTTCAATGAAAAAATTATTTTAGTTCTGTACATTATGTCACATCTCTAACAATATTCAGTCCAATTTATTTACTATTTATTTTAGTTCTGTACATTAATAGATTATTATTATTATTATTAGATTGTTTAATTTTTCATTGTTAATTCTTTTATTTTATTTTTGATATTTTGTTCAGGTGTTATTTTGTGTGCTTTGGCAACATTGTTTATGAGACAGTCACGCCAATAAAGCCAACCTGACTTGAATTGAAATCTGATCACAATGAGATTAGATGAATTAAAAAGCAGTACCATGATAAAGTGTCCAAGTGTGGGAAAAGTGTCCTCAAAAAGTGTCCTCAAAAAGTGTCAGTGCAGTGCGCTACTGCTTGCGTTTGTTATTTTCCTCAGAAGATTGTGTAATCCTTATATTTGTGTTTATTTATATTAATTTCTATATCTTCATTATTTAGATCTTAATCAATCAGTTTCTGCATATCGCTTCAAACATCATCTCGATTTCTTCAGAACTTTCTACCCAAGCAAAATAACAACCTAGTGGATGCCTGCTCTCCACAACCCCTCTTAAGATATCCTGTGGTATCTGCCACCAAGACCAGCATTAGCAGCAGATTCTTTAAGCCCTATAAGTTGTGAGGTGGGCGGAGCCTCCATGAGCATTAGTAAGAGAGAGTGGGCCGGTTCACTGGTTCTCCTTCCTTGGAGCACATTTGGTAAGCACTGACCACTGCGTACCGGAAACACTATCTAGAACCTCACAGTTTGGTTCTTGTCAAAGTGTCTCAGATTCTTACGTTTGTCCATTTGTCCTGCATCCACACCCCCATCACCTTCAAGAACTGACCGTTCACTCACTGCCTGATATGTAGCTCCACCCCTTTGGCCACTTCAGCTGGCGGTGGTTTTAATGTTATGGCTGATGGTGTATGGTAATATGTATGCTATGTAAATATATGTATGTATATTAAATAAATGAAGGAGGGAGAGACCCTAGTATGTGCTGTACATCCATACACTGATGCTGTTTGGAATAATCAGGCTTCTTCTTGTATCCGGGCTTGTATCATTGCTCTGGCTGGGAATGGGGAAAGCTGTGAGACCTGTGCAATATTGCCCTCTACTGATCACACACTGCTTCCACAAGCAGAAATGGAGGATCTGAGTGAGATTAAGCTGTATGAGTCTGTTTCACTGAGCAGTCTGATGGAATTGAATACACACCCCTTAACACTCCCAGGCTCATCACACACTAAGGTGTATGACTCAGTAACTACAGGGTCTTCTGTACAAACTGCTGGGGCTGTTCTCTGTAATAAGACTGTTTACAGGGTTAATCAATGAGGGATACCTCAATTAATCAGAGCATTAATTAATCTGATTATAATTTACATCTTTTTCAAAACACCCCCCCCCCCCCTCAAATATCTACAAACTCCTACATGTATTATATAAAAACTGTGTCTATAAAATTGCTATTGCTATTGTCAGACATTCTGGACACCTGACCACCAGGTCATTACGATTAGAGATTCTGGACCCCTGATCACCAGATCTTTATGGCTAGAGATTTTTGGCCCCTGATTACCAGATTTTTATGACTAGAGATTCTGGACCCCTGACCACCAGATCATTATGACTAGACATGGTAGAACCCTGATCTCCAGATCATTATAGTCAGACATTCTGGACCCCAGATCACCAGATCATTATAGTCAGACATTCTGGACCCCTGATCTCCAGATCATTATAGTCAGACATTCTGGACCCCTGATCACCAGATCTTTATGGCTAGAGATTCTGGACCCCTGATCACCACATAATTACGGTTAGACATTCTGGACCCCTGATCTCCAGATCATTATAGTCAGACATTCTGGACCCCTGATCTCCAGATCATTATGGCCAGACATTCTGGACCCCTGATCTCCAGATCATTATAGTCAGACATTCTGGACCCCTGATCTCCAGATCATTATAGTCAGACATTCTGGACCCCTGATCACCAGATCATTATGGCAAGACATTCTGGACCCCAGATCACCAGATCATTATGGCAAGACATTCTGGACCCCAGATCACCAGATCGTTATTGTCAGACATTCTGGACCCCTGATCACCAGATCATTATGGCAAGACATTCTGGACCCCTAATCACAAGATCATTATGGCAAAACATTCTGGACCCCTGATCACCAGATCGTTATTGTCAGACATTCTGGACCCCTGATCACCAGATCTTTATGGCAAGAGATTTTGGACCCCAGATCACCGGATCACTATAGTCAGACATTCTGGACCCCAGATCACCAGATTGTTATGACTAGAGATTCTTGACCCCTGATCATCAGATCGTTATGGCCAGACATACTGGACCCCTGATCACCAGATCTTTATAGTCAGACATTCTGGACCCCTGATCTCCAGATCATTATAGTCAGACATTCTGGACCCCTGATCACCGGATCTTTATGGCAAGACATTCTGGACCCCAGATCACCAGATCGCTATTGTCAGACATTCTGGACCCCTGATCACCAGATCGTTATTGTCAGACATTCTGGACCCCTGATCACCAGATCTTTATGGCAAGAGATTTTGGACCCCAGATCACCGGATCTTTATGGCAAGAGATTCTAGATCCCGGATCACTATAGTCAGACATTCTGGACCCCAGATCACCAGATTGTTATGACTAGAGATTCTTGACCCCTGATCATCAGATCGTTATGGCCAGACATTCTGGACCCCTGATCACCAGATCTTTATAGTCAGACATTCTGGACCCCTGATCTCCAGATCATTATAGTCAGACATTCTGGACCCCTGATCACCAGATCTTTATGGCTAGAGATTCTGGACCCCTGATCACCACATAATTACGGTTAGAGATTCTGGACCCCTGATCTCCAGATCATTATGGCCAGACATTCTGGACCCCTGATCTCCAGATCATTATAGTCAGACATTCTGGACCCCTGATCTCCAGATCATTATAGTCAGACATTCTGGGCCCTGATCTCCAGATCATTATGGCCAGACATTCTGGACCCCTGATCTCCAGATCATTATAGTCAGACATTCTGGACCCCTGATCTCCAGATCATTATGGCCAGACATTCTGGACCCCTGATCTCCAGATCATTATAGTCAGACATTCTGGACCCCTGATCTCCAGATCATTATAGTCAGACATTCTGGACCCCTGATCACCAGATCATTATGGCAAGACATTCTGGACCCCAGATCACCAGATCATTATGGCCAGACATTCTGGACCCCAGATCACCAGATCGTTATTGTCAGACATTCTGGACCCCTGATCACCAGATTGTCATAGCCAGACATTCTGGACCCCTAATCACAAGATCATTATGGCAAAACATTCTGGACCCCTGATCACCAGATCGTTATTGTCAGACATTCTGGACCCCTGATCACCAGATCTTTATGGCAAGAGATTTTGGACCCCAGATCACCGGATCACTATAGTCAGACATTCTGGACCCCAGATCACCAGATTGTTATGACTAGAGATTCTTGACCCCTGATCATCAGATCGTTATGGCCAGACATTCTGGACCCCTGATCACCAGATCGTTATAGTCAGACATTCTGGACCCCAGATCACCAGATCGTTATAGTCAGACATTCTGGACCCCTGATCACCAGATCGTTATAGTCAGACATTCTGGACCCCTGATCATCAGATCGTTATGGCCAGACATTCTGGACCCCTGATCACCAGATCTTTATAGTCAGACATACTGGACCCCAGATCACCAGATCGTTATAGTCAGACATTCTGGACCCCTGATCACCAGATCATTATAGTCAGACATTCTGGACCCCAGATCACCAGATCGTTATAGTCAGACATTCTGGACCCCAGATCACCAGATCGTTATAGTCAGACATTCTGGACCCCAGATCACCAGATCGTTATAGTCAGACATTCTGGACCCCAGATCAAGTCAAGTCAAGTCAGATTTATTTGTATAGCTTTTTACAACTGTTGTTGTCACAAAGCAGCTTTACATAATTAGTGCTTAATAAAGGACAGAGACAGAGAAGAAAGAAGAAATAACATGAAGGGTCAAAGACCCCCGTGAGCAAGCCAACGGCAACAGTGGCAAGGAAAAACTCCCTCAGAGCTGGAGGAAGAAACCTTGGGAGGAACCAAGACTCACAAGGGGGACCCCTAACCCTAACCCAGACTATTTAAACATTAATGATAAAAATTACCAAAGCAGATACAACAGAAAGTTGATAGTGGTGATATTAATAGTGGCAGACAGACATGAGTCCATCTAGGTTTCAGCACGGCCACCAAACAGGCAGCAGTGAGCGGGTGGTGGCGGGTTGGGGGGGACCCGCTGGCCGGACTGGTAGGTGGCAGCTGGTTAGACGCAGGTAGAGGGGACCTCAGCTTGCAATCTTCCAGCAGGTTGGGCTGGGTGGCCATTTACTCGGGGAAGGTAAAGAGAGAGAAGTTAGTTCTAAGAGGAATTTTATGGAGTGCAGAGAATGTTGATCATCAGCATCTGGGTATGTCTGACGACTCCGGCAGGTCTGATTATCACAGCATAATTAAAAGGAGAGAGCCAGAAGGTAACACGGACACAGGCGCACCCTGAGAACACCAGCATCTATCTGCTCCACCGTCAACAAACCTGAGTGATCGCGTGTAAGCAGCGAGACGACAGCTCCAGCATCTCAGAGTACTACAATTCCCTGGGTCCGCGAACCCCTGGACCTGCAGCCCTTATCTAAGAAACATTAATTACCAAAAGCTAAACCAAAAGCTAAACATATACGTTTTCAGCTTAGATTTAAAGACTGAGACTGTGTCCCGAACATTATCTGGAAGGTTATTCCAGAGCTGGGGGGCTTTATAAGAAAAGGCTCTTCCCCCTGCTGAGGTTTTCTGAATTTTGGGAACGAGTAAGAGGCCAGCACCCTGAGATCTAAGTAGTCTTGATGGTTCGTAATATACTATAAGATCCTGCAGGTACTCAGGAGCGAGGCCATGTAGGGCTTTATATGTTAATAGAAGAATTTTGTATTCAATACGGAATTTAACTGGGAGCCAATGAAGTGCTGATAGAACCGATCACCAGATCATTATGGTCAGACATTCTGGACCCCAGATCACCGGATCTTTATGGCAAGAGATTCTGGACCCCAGATCACCAGATCATTATGGTCAGACATTCTGGACCCCAGATCACCGGATCTTTATGGCAAGACATTCTGGACCCCAGATCACCGGATCACTATAGTCAGACATTCTGGACCCCTGATCATCAGATCGTCATGGCCAGACATTCTGAACCCCAGATCACCAGATCGTCATGGCCAGACATTCTGAACCCCAGATCACCAGATCAGTATAGTCAGACATTCTGGACCCCTGATCACCAGATCTTTATGGCAAGAGATTCTGGACCCCAGATCACCGGATCTTTATGGCAAGAGATTCTGGACCCCAGATCACCAGATCATTATGGCAAGACATTCTGGACCCCTGATCACCAGATCATTATTGCTGGATATTTTGGTTCCCTGATCTGTTTCGGAGCATCTCCCAAACAACATGGCTCATCGGGGGGCTCTCTGGCAGCAGTGTTAATCCTGAGGCCTTAATAAGCTTTCAGTGGATCCTTTTTTAAATGAGCAGTTTTTGGTAAATGAAATGCACGCGTGAGAAGAACAGCTTAGATATACCAATTAAAGGACAACGGTCAGACACACTGAGGTGGCGTGTGTGTTTATTTCTCAGTGTTTTGAGGCCATTTGTTTGGTCAGTGCTGTTAATAGTGCTAATCCCAAACCATTCACCATTCTCACATAGAGAGAGAGAAAGAGGGTGTGAGAAAGAGAGAGAGAGAGAGAGAGAGAGAGAGAGAGAGAGAGAGAGAGAGAGAGAGAGAGGTCACACTGCCAAAGCTAGCTGTTTACTCATTGTTCATCTGGGTGCTTGTCACACAGCTAATGAAGGCCGGATTAGTGTGCAGGGACAAGATGAGCAAACACACATCGATAGATAGAGACCTGCCAGCCACACACACACACACACACATTGAAGAGCCTAAACATTAAGACCACAGATGGTTCTCGTAGACCTGATACACTCAGATCAGTTTGGGAGCTCGGAGCGTCTCCCAAAGGACTCCAAGGCTTGGAGGGGGCTCCCATTCAGCAGTGTTAAGTACCTACTGAGAGTGGTCTGAGGATGGTAAGACCACCAACTGGCTGGCAAGACCACTGTGACACTATAACAGAAATACTTCATGAAGATACGGGAGGAGAAACGTGTCGCAACATATAGTGCAGCGCCCCCTACTGTGTAAGGGGCTAAGTAGCTGCAGACCAGACAGAGTGCCCATGCTGACACCCGTCCACCACTGAAAGCACCTACAGTGCTGGTCTGGTCCAGTGAGTCCTGGTTTCTTTTCCATCATGTGGACGGACAGGTGAGTGTGCCTCGTTTACCTATGAAAGGTGCTGGAACAACAAGACTGATCCATGAAGGCTCGACCTCACAACTTACTGGACTTAAAGGACCTGCTGGAATACCTTGGTAACGCCATATACCACAGATACCACCTTTAGAGGTATTAGACAGATAGCTAGACAGGCTAGCAAACAGACAGACAGTTAGATGGATGAGAGCTGTTTGGCAGCGCATTTAGGAACATATTATAATATCCTTGAGGTCCTAATGTTTTGGCTCTTTCCCCCTATTTCTTACTGGTTAACCAACTCCAGCTGTTCGTCAACACCAGCACCAATCAATCACGCAGAGAATGCCTTTAAAAATGGTGTTGGTTTATTGTAAATGTTACTCAGGCTTTGTTTTAGTGCCTGCTGCTTTCTAGGCTCTGAGCAGGCCACGAAAACAAGGCCTGCAAGCGCCGCTTTATGAAGACAGGGGGCGACACACATCAACACAACACCACATTCAGCACCAATTAAACACTACAACTGTTTTCTTCAAGGGATTTTTAATAGAGATGTATTTTAAAGGTGCAGGAGCATCTCTCACATTCACTCTAGGACAAAAGTATTTGGACACCTGCTCTTTCATCGCGTCTTCTGAAAGCAAGGGTTTAATCCTGCTTCTGTTGGAGTAACTACAGTTTCTACTGTCCAGGGAGGAAGCCCTTCTGCTAGAATTTGGAGGAGCATTGCTGTGAGGATTTGATTGCATTCAGTGACAAGAGCGGTCACCACCTCACCTCATCCCCAGCTCATCCCATCCCATCATTCCAGAGAGCACAGTTCCACCGCCCCTCTAGCCCACGCCTGGCATTAGGCAGGGTTCATCTGCTCCAGAGAGTCCTATTCTATTGGCAGTACTTCAAGCTGTGTGTGTGTGTGTGTGTGTGCATTTGCACATCTGTGTCAGCAATGGGTGCTTAAGGTAAAATAGCTGGATGCATTTATTAGTGTCCGCAAACATTTGGACACACACATATATATATTTTCAATATAATATTATTATGCATATCCACACGTGACTCTTTTGCAGGCATGCTCTCTCTCCCCCCCCCCCCCCCTCCTCCTCCTCCTCCTCCTCCTCCTCACTCCCCCCGCCCCCTCCCGGTTAGAGCAGCAGCGCTGGGAGGCGGATCAGTGCGCCATCGCCCCTTTGCACACTTGCACTCGAGGAGCAGCGCGAGCCCCGGCCAGCTTCTTCTTTACGGTCCGCACCGGGATCAGTCCAGCTGGGGGCGAGAGCACCCACCACTCCTCCTGCCACCCTCTCCGGCAGCCCCACCTCCCCACCCAGCGCTGCTGTTGCTCTGATTTTCCCTCTTCGTCGTCTCTCTCCTCCTCCTCCTCATCCTCATCCTCCTCATCCTCCTCATCCTCCTCATCCAGCTCCAGCCCCCCGGTTCATGGCGCAGGGGCTCCGCAGCAGGCGCGCTCCCGGGTGTCGACAGCTCGCTTCGGAGGAGCACCGAGGAGAAGCGGGGGCAGCGGAGGCAGCAGGACTGCTCTCCACCCTCGGAGCCGCGTCTGCATTCTTCTCCAGCCCCTGATGGTGGGATCGGTGGGCTGCATGCTTCCCGGACCCTCCACGCCCCCCCATCCTCACTCCTGGAGGACATTTCCCAACAGCTAGGAGACACCTATGGAATCTGGGGACCAGAATTTTAGGAAAAAGCAGAACTGAACCGTTTGTTTACGTTTCGACTCGTTTCGACTCGTTTCTGGTTCGCTCGGTTCCGCTCGGTTCCGCTCGGTTTCGCTCGGTTCTACCTCCCACATTTTCCTCGGCTTTGCTCGATTCGTTCTGGGACGCTGATGTAACTGATGTTCTGGAATATTCCGGGCTGTTGAAGTGTTGGGACTGGAGGGACTGGATCTACCCATCCATTGGTCCATCTTCTGGTTTGCTTCTCAGCTCCAGCGAGTCTCCAGGCGTCCGTTTGGGCTCCTTCATCATCTGGGGTCTTGAGTCTGGTGGTCTTCGTAATGCGTTGAATAGCTCCGTCCCCCTCTCTCATATCAGCTGGGAATTTGGTCATAGCCTAAATCTAAACCGGGGGTCTACCACAGCCACCAAAGATCTCTGGAGCGTCTCGCGCAGGCTTGGTGTAGTGGTGATGTTCTGCAGCTGCGTAAAGACGAGCAGGTCTGCAGGCTCGTGGCTTTTATTTGGAGCATTCGTGCTTATATAAGACGTGCAGGTGCACAAAATAATAAACGCACACACACACACACACACACACACACACACACACTCTCTCTCTTCTATTCAAGCTAAGCTAAGACGGTTCCTAGGAAGGGAGGAAGCCCCCCAGCCGGAGAGGCTCGGTCAGTTTTCGCCTCATCTGTCTTTCACCCAAACGCAACCATAAGGCTCCCACCGCCTCCTCTTCCTCCTCCTCCTCCCCCCTTCTCCTCCTCCTCCTCCTCCTCTTCCTCCTCCTCCTCCTCCTCCTCTCCCTCCTCACGCCTCGCGCTCTCCCGCTTCTTCCTGGGCTCGGCGTGGTCGCGCAAAATCTCCAATATTTATTTCCTGTACGTCAAGAGGAAAGGGGGTCCCCCCTTCGTGCAATGCGGGAACATGGGCGTGTTTGACCGCGGCGTTCAGATGCTGCTGACCACGGTGGGCGCCTTCGCCGCCTTCAGCCTCATGACCATCGCCGTGGGCACGGACTACTGGCTCTACTCGCGCGGAGTCTGCAAGATCAAGACGAGCAACGAGAACGAGACCAGCAAGAAGAACGAGGAAGTCATGACACACTCTGGCCTGTGGAGGACGTGCTGCCTGGAAGGTAGGAGACCCCCATCCTCCTCCTCCTCTCTCTGTCTGTCTCTCTCTCTCTCTCTCTCTCTCTCTCTCTCTCTCTCTCTCTCTCTCTGTCTGTCTGTCTCTCTCTCTCTCCCTTTGAAGCTAATACCCCTGATGACGTTTATGGTGGTGCTCCGGTCTCAACACGTGCGCACGTGTTACCGCGTCAGCTGTGAGTGACTCCATCCATCCATTTATCCATCCACCCATCCATCCAGCAGATCGCCCCCCTAGCTTCACCCACTGAGGGTGTTTAGGTTCAGGGAGGTTGGAGTTCGAGCACATCTGTTGATGCGCAGTGTGTGAGCTTTAGCATCCTCTAGCCTAGCCCTTCAGCAGTGGTCAGCTCCTGACCACAGAGCTGCTCCTCTGTGAAGGTTGGGTGGTCTCAACCTAGCAGAGAACCCCTGGCCGATGCACTCGCACCAGAACCGTGAACACAAGCAGCGCTGGCAGTTACCTGGGAACGGTCTACGACGGCCCTGTGGTCAGAAAGTGACCAGTCAGGAATGGAGGTGGAGGGGTGTGCAGCAACAGGTGGAGCTACAGTCTGTAACTGTACACCTGTAGTGGAAGCACAAGCGAGGTGTTTCTAATAATGTGGCCAGTGAGTGGAAGCACAAGGTAGGTGTTTCTGATAAAGTGGCCAGTGAGTGGAAGCACAAGGTAGGTGTTTCTAATAAAGTGGCCAGTGAGTGGAAGCACAAGGTAGGTGTTTCTAATAAAGTGGCCAGTGAGTGGAAGCACAAGGTAGGGGTTTCTAATAAAGTGTCCAGTGAGTGAAAGCACAAGTTAGGTGTTTCTAATAAAGTGGCCAGTGATTGGAAGCACAAGGTAGGTGTTTCTAATAAAGTGGCCAGTGAGTGAGTAGACATACAAGGGTAGTGAGCATTCAGTATGTAGACGTAGTGAATATAGTGAGTGTGTCCACAATCAGCACCATGGACAGCAACAGTCGCCCAGTAGCATTAGTTTGTGTATTGATAATAAGGGCACTGTCGCACGGTGGTGTGTCGTCTTATTGCAGATGTTAGTGGTAGAGATGCGCAGGCCTAAATACTGCTATCATGTCCAGGTATTTAAAGGCCGCACACACCGCAGCTTCAGTTTAGAGACCTCCTTCTCCTGCGCATGGATTTACTGGACGGCGCAACAGTTGTACCATTTTCACAGGTGTATTTTGGCACACGTGGTGCAGAGTGTGTTTGTTGACGGTGTTTATTTTCATTTAGAGCTTTTTTATATTTTTTATTATTTTTCAAAGTTTGAATTTGGCCTCATTAAAACACTTTGGCCCCATTTGAGTTTTAAGCAGAGGTGCTCAAACTGTTGCGTTTTGTCTTGAGGAGCCGTGAGGTGTCGTGTTTGTGGTGGGCCAAGGACAGTAAGAGACCAAACAGGATACAGCCTAACAAGGTAGGAGTGTTGCGATTGGTTAGGCTTGCATTTTTGCACATTTATGAACGCCGTGGTGGTGGTTCTCCATCACTGTGTTCATCATTAGAACATCTCCAAAGTTCTCCTCTCTCATGGAGTCTAGTGTTATTTAGAGTTCTCCTCAGATCAACACCTGGCTTGGTGGTAAATCAGGGCTTAATGATGGTAAATCAGGTGAGCTGCTGCTGCTGCTGCTGCTGCTGCTGCTGCTGATGGAGTTGAACACATCCTCCACGCTGTGCTGGCTGGACTGGGGGGCGTCCAGGAAAACCCTGGAGGAACCGAGCTCTGTTCTTCAGACTAGCTCACCTACAAGATCTCACTACTTTCTTTCTTCAGAATGAGAAGCTCTTGTTTCTCCTTTTTACTGGATTTATGTTCACCTGCAGACTCCTCTGCTCTGAAAATGAAATATCTAAAGCAGGGAGCCACCGACTATAGACTGGGGTGTTCCACCGTTTAGCCCTTGGCTGATGACAGTGCGGTCCCTACGTTTTACCCTGTATCTCAGAATCTCCATAAAATCGCTGTATAATTCCTATGGTGAAAATCCAGCTTCATTGGTAGCTGGTGTCAGTTGGTTGAGAAGCTGGTCATCCTGGTCACCCTGTGGCTCTGAAAACCTCTGTACAGTACTGTATGTTGTTAAACACCAGGCCTTCTTGCGTCTTGCTGCAGCGCTTGGTGTCAGTCAGGTTCCTGGCGTGCTCCAGTGACCAGCATTGACCTCGTGATGTGACCTTGCGAGGTTACGGGTATCAGGGCCTGATAGAGCTCACCTTCGTCCTCGTCACATCTCAGGACCCAATTCGCCGTCTGTGTTGCATCACCCTGCATCCTGCTGCACTCTCAGCATAGTTCTTACACTCCTACTGACTTCGCTGGTCTTCTGTCTCCTCCTACGTTCCTGTACCACAAGTGCAGTCTAGTTTTATTAAGGGTCAGATATTATGGTCTGTTTTCAGGGTCCACTGTAAAATAGCTCCATACTGCAAAACCTCAACTCCTTTATTTACCTGGGGGGGCACTTAAAATATATACAGTCATGCCCGAAAGTATTCATACCCCTGTCAAAGTTTGACTTAAATTTACTTTTATTTAACCAGAAATTATATTTTTGCCTGGAAATGACACAGGCATCTCCCAGGAGATAACACGATGATGTACAAGAGGCATCATTGTGGGAAAAAATATTTCTCAGCTTTTATACACATTTGAACAAAAAGTGGCATGTCCAAAATTATTCATACCCTTCTCAATAATTAATAGAAAAGCCTTTATTGGCTATTACAGCAATCAAACGCTTCCTGTAATTGTTGACCAGCTTTTTGGATGTCTCCACTGGTATTTTTGCCCATTCATCTTTAGTGATGAGCTCCAACTCTTTGAGGTTCGAGGGTCTCCTTGCCATCACCCTGATCTTTAGCTCCCTCCACAGATTCTCAATTGGATTCAAGTCAGGACTCTGGCTGGGCCACTGCAAAACATTAATGTTTTTGTCTGCTAACCATTTCTTCACCACTTTGGCTGTGTGTTTTGGGTCGTTGTCGTGCTGAAATGTCCACCGGTTCCCAAGGCCAAGTTTCTCTGCAGACTGCCTGATGTTGTTGTTGAGAATCTTGATGTATTGCTCTTTTTTCATGGTGCCATTTACTGCGATCAAGTTCCCTGGTCCATTGGCTGAAAAACACCCCCAAAATATTAGGTTCCCACCACCATGTTTGACAGTGGGGATGGTGTTCTTAGGGTTGAAGGCTTCTCCTTTTTTACGCCAAATGGTGCACACATCATTGTGGCCAAACAATTCAATTTTTGTTTCATCTGATCATAAAACAGAACACCAGAAGTCTTCTTCTTTGTCCAGATGAGCATTTGCAAAGGTCAAGCGGGCTTTTGTGTGCCTTTTCTGGAGAAGTGGTGTCCTCCTTGGCCTGCGTCCGTGGAACCCAGCAGTGTGCAGTGTCCGTTGAACTGTCTGCCTTGAGATGTCGCCACCAGCAGAGTCCAGATTCACCAGGATGGCCTTGGTGGTGATCCTTGAATTTTTCTTCACCTCTCTCACTATTCTCCTGGCCAGCACAGGTGTCACTTTTGGCTTCCGACCACATCTTCTGAGATTTTCCACAGTGCGGAACTTCTTGTATTTTTTTAATAATACTTTGCACTGTAGCCACTGGAACTTGAAAACATTTTGATATGGCTTTATAGCCCTTTCCTGACTTGTGAGCGGCCACAATGCACAGCCGCAGGTCCTTAGTGAGCTCCTTTGTCTTAGCCATGACTGTCCACAAACCAACTGCAGAGAGCTGCTGTTTTTCTCCTGTTGAGTTGATTAAAACAGCTGTTCCCAATGAATCAGGGTAATTAGGATGCTTTAAAACAGCTTGGACTATTTGGAATGGTATAGAACTTTGGATTTTCCCATATACTGTGACAGTTTTCAAAGGGTATGAATAATTTTGGACATGCCACTTTTTGTTCAAATGTGTATAAAAGCTGAGAAATACTTTTTCCCACAATGATGCCTCTTGTACATCATCGTGTTATCTCCTGGGAGATGCCTGTGTCGTTTCAAGGCAAAAATATAACTTCTGGTTAAATAAAAGTAAATTTAAGTCAAACTTTGCCAGGGGTATGAATACTTTCGGGCATGACTGTATATATATATAGATTGACATTAATATTCATTTACTTAAAGTACAGGTTAGGGACACTGCCCACTGTCTCCCCTCAAACCTGACCGCTCATGTCTCTGTCGACTCTGGACTCTGCGCAGGGTGGGTGACTTTGGCCGCATCTGTGAGCCTGGCCTCAGCATCTGCTCAGGGTTTGCTAGTCATCTGTCTGATGACCCTGAAATCAAAGAACAAAACGCTCAAGGCCTTTTAACTCCTGCCTATATGGACTATATGGACAAAAGTATTAGGACAATTGCTCTTTCATTGCTTCATTCCAAAATGGGTATTAAAAAGAACCGATCCTGCTTTTGTTGGAGTAACTGTCTCTACTGTCCAGAGAAGAAGGCTGGGATCATAAGGGCAGGATGTTGGATGATCATCACCTCAAAAGTACTGGATGGAGCTCCTCCACCATCATTCCAGAGAACACAGTTCTTCCACTGCTCCACAGCTCCTCAGTGCTGGGGGGCTTTATACCCCTCTAGCCCACGCCTGGCATTAGGCAGCATGGTGCCAATAGGTGCCAACAGATCATGATGATCTGTTTTAGAGAGTCCTATTCTATTGGCAGTACTTCCTTACAAAGACTAGACAAGCTGTGTGTGTGTGCATTTGCACATCTGTGTCACTTAAAGCTGAATGCATTCATTAGAAGAGGTGTCCACAAACATTTGGACATATAGTGTAGCTCACTGCCCTCCTGCCCCCAATGAGCGGTCAGTTCTAATAAAGTGGCCTGTGAGTGGAAGCACAAGGAAGGCGTTTCTAATAAAGTGGCCAGTTTATGTTCTCTCAGAAGTCCAGGCTTTATCAAATGACCGATGGACATTTCCCTGATGTTAGCGCCTCCCTGCTCTCCTCTCCTTGGCGTGGTCGTGGTTCTCAGAGTGCTTGTTGGTGGTTCTGCTGCTTGCCTCTTGATTGGATCAGTAGCCCATATGCTCTGTAGTAAACAGTGGTTTGTGTAATAACTGAATCACGATGGCTGTCAGGCCTTGATGAGCCGAGCATCACACAAACAGCTCTGCAGTTACAGACTGGGGTCACACTCACCCGACAAGCAGCCTGCACGGATTTCTGCTGCAGAGACAGACGGTTTGAAATGAGAGGGAAACCTATTAATAGATAGACAGACAGACAGACAGACAGGAAGGCAGACAGACAGCTAGATAGACAGACATGAAGGCAGACAAATAGACAGACAGAAAGCTAGACAGACAGCTAGATAGATACATAGACAGACAGATAGATAGATAGACAGGAAGGCAGATAGATAGACAGGAAGGCAGACAGACAGCTAGATAGATACATAGACAGACAGATAGATAGACAGGAAGGCAGACAAATAGACAGACAGACAGATAGATAGATACATAGACAGACAGATATAAAGATAGATAGATAGATAGACAGGAAGGCAGACAGACAGACAGACAGACAGACAGACGGATAGATAGATAGATAGATAGATAGATAGACGAACAGACAGAAGAAAGGTGTCCCAATACTTTTATCCATGTAGTCTGAAACCATGGCAACCTAAAGAATAATTTGAGTGCTTATTGGTTCTTTATCAAGTTCTTCAGATTCTTCAGGTTTTTCTCTCTCATCAGCAGCTTGAAGAGAAGGTGTCGGACTGTGAAGCTTCAGAACACGCGTGCAAATGATCAAAGCCGTCACACTGCTCTCAAATCTCATATTCTAATGTGGTGTGGGCTCTGTGTGCAGCGCAGCTTTATTAAACCAGGCCACAGGCTCTGCTGCCTACGAGCTCGGATTCATAGATTTGACCTCATCAGAAACAAGGCACCTGTCCGCCTTTAGCCGTCACACCCGAATTTACACTCTGTGACCAACGTCATTACCCAGAACCCGTCCAGGCCCACTCCGAATAGTCCTGGGCAGTATTGATAACATTCAATATTGCAGTGCTTTTCAGATATGCACTATAAAAAGTACGGCCAAAAGTATTTGGACACCTGCTCGTTCATTGTATCTTCGGAAATCAAGAGCATTAGAAATTAGAGCTGATCCTGCTTCTGTTGGAGTATTTGTCTCTACTGTCCGCGGAAGAAGGCTTTCTACTAGATTTTAGAGGAGCATTGCTGTGAGGATTTGATTGCATTCATCTCCAGCTTGCCCTAAAAGTATTGAATGGAGCACCAACCATCATTCCTGAGAACACAGTTCTTCCACTGCTCCACGGCTCAATGCTGGGGGGCTTTATACCCCTCAACTAGCCCGTGCCTGGCATTATTAGGTAGCATGGTGCCGATATGTCCATGTTTATTATCTGCTCCTATTCTATTGGCAATGTGTCTCTACAGGGACTAGATAGCTGGATAGCAGTTTAACATGGAGTACCGGCAGAGATGTATCTGTTCATAGCTGTAGTGTTCATAGCTGGGCTGCATACCAGGTTAACACCCGTTCAGCTCAACCCTGAGGAGTACACCTGGCCTGATAGTTCAGGTCAAATTCAGATCACGTCCTCACTGCTAACTAAACGCTCCAGGGTTTGCTCGGGACCAGGCCGAGACCACCACCTCTCAAGGAGCTCAGTGCAGTTGTTTTGGACCACATCTGAGTGTGATTACTGTGCTCACACCTGCCCAAACGAGTCACACCAAAGGTGAAAACGAGCCGGGGTCCGATTAAACCGGAACTTGAAAAAGTGCAGGTGTGAAGAAAGCGCCCTTGGAAAAGACGACACGTTTCTGATCCTTCCATTTGAAGAACTTCCCAAGCTCCTGAGTGCTGAACTGTGCCGTATGTCTCCGCAGCTGGATCCTCTGTCCCAAGAAGGCTGAAACATGAACCTATTGGCACCACGTCTAATGACAACGGTGTTCTCTGGAATGATGGATGGTAGTGGAGCTCCATCCAGTACGTTTGGATGACTTGGGGAGTTGGGGATGATGAGGTGGGGTGGTGATCATCATCCAACATCCTGACCTCACTTTTGTCACTGAGTGCAATCAAATGCTCCTGTTCCAAAATCTAGCAGAAAGTCTTCTTCCCTGGACAGTAGAGACAGTTACTCCAACTGTCAGGAGGTGTTCATCGCCATATATCAGATTCCCACATGAGAATTCATCTCACTCAAGCGCTCACCAGAAACAGCAGTAACAGCATCTAAAGAACTGACTTGTGTTCTTTTGTCCGTGTTCTAGATAACAGTGAGACATACAGTGTCAGAAACCACATACACAGGTTTACTAGAGGTTACTGAAGAGCTCGAGTACGTTCGGATATTTAGCTAAACCTTTTTTTACCTTTACCTGAAGCTCTCTGAAGAACCTTTCCCAGAGCTTCTGAGAGTGTGAAGAACCTTTACAGAACCTCCAGATGATGCAAATGCTGTAGAAAGAACCTTTAAATTGTTGAACAATGTCATAGAAGATTGTATGTAGAACCTTCAGGATCTTCCTAAAGTTCCTTAATCGGTTCTTCACACTCACACACATCTCGTTTCTTTCAAACATGGTGGTTCTTCAAGGAACCTAAAGTGGCCCTTTTATGGTACCGTTCAAAGACTGTTACAAATAAAGGTACCGCAAAGGGTTCTTCACCACAATACCATATGAGAACCACTTTCAGTTCCCTGAAGAACCTTTCAGCTGAGCTGCGTTTTAGCTAGAACCGCAGAAATGGTGGAGAAGTGGTGTTTTGAGGGGAGTGGTGTGGAAGTGTGTGGTGGAGGTTCTGTAGAGTTCTGTGAGTGCTGAGGTTGTGTGTTGTGTAAAATGCGGCTGATCGGCTCCGCTGGAGCCTCTGAGTGCCGCACACACACATGCACACACACACACACACACACACACACACAGGCAGAACGGCTGTAAATCTCGGAGGTCAGCTCAGACGCTGGAGGTGGAATAGATTTACAGCATGCGGGTGGGCGAGCGAGAGAGTTACTGTAATCTTTCCCTCGAGCGCTCCCAAACCATCAGAGAGGGGAAACACCTGCACTCAGCAGAGCATCCCACATTACAGACCTGCCCCTGCGCATGAGCCCGCCCACTCATGATTAAACCTTGTATCTCCAGAACAGCAGCTTTACAGCTTCCTAGCTTTCAGTGGAGCTTTCATTTTGGAGCATTTCTATTGGTCCGTTCGTCATGAAATTCTGATACAATGTTAGATTTACATTATGGAGAAAAGTCTAATCATAGGGTCTCATGCGCTTCCACTACGGCCCGTCATGAGGGTCTTGAGTTCGGATTCCGAGCCATGCCACTTTGCCATCAGCAGCCGGAGTCAGAGAGAGCACAATCGGCCGAGCTCTCTTCGGGTGGGTTGATGGCGCTCTCTCCCATTATCGAGCGATGTTAGCCGGCACAGGCGTCTGTTAGATGGTGGTGGCGGAGCTGAAGCGAGTCGGCTGACCAGCGATGCCTGTATCAGAGGAGACGTGTGCGTAAGTTCTTACCCTTCTAGAGTCGAGCATTGCCTGCGCTAGGTGCTAGGAGAAAATCGACTAACAAAGGAGTGTCCAACCTTAGAGCTACAACAGCAGAAGATCACGTCGGGTGCTTAGTGAGAGGCCCAGAACCCCCACAAATGTTAGAAACGTACCTGAAGAAAGAAAATTTGTAGAAATGTGTTTGAGTTTACCTTTTTTTATATTGGAGCTAAAGCAGCTCCACTCCCACTGGGAAAGTCTGGGAGTTTCTCCTAGGCTCTAAAAAATGAAGGTTCTACAGTGGGTTCTTGGAGTGAAGCCACTGAAGAACCACTTTTGGTTCCATAAATAAATATTTGGAGATTTGAGAGACGTGTGAGCACGAAGAACCTTTAAATTAGGGCTGGGCAATATGGTAAAAATACTATATCACGATATTTATCACAATACAGTAGAGTACCTGGGTGAATAGCAGAGTGGCCACCTTGTTGACTTTGCATTATCAGCATTTAGCTGAAGCTCTTCTCCAGAGCGACATACAAGGTGACTCGTATTACAGAGGTGGGCCAATGTAGTGTTAGGACTCTTGCCCAAGGACTCTTGAGGTCTGGTTCTGGTTCGACCTCAATACTAGAGCTGTACAAGCATGAAGCCCTCCGTCCTTCCCGATCCTGCAGCCAGCTGGGGGAGCTGGGGGAAGAATGACAGAGACAGGTCTGTACTCAAATGGTTTCCCCTTTATTGGTCAGAAAGGCAGAGTATATATACATTGAGAAGAGGAGAGGCACATATTCGAAATCATGTGATAGAATAATAGAGATAATTGATAATAGATAATAGATAATATGTTCTTATCTTAAGGTATCCTTGAATTATTAGTCTATTCTAACTAGCTGAGGTTATTCTTGGGTAAATAGCAAAGCACTTTCGTAAGTCGCTCTGGAGAAGAACGTCTGCTAAATGCCTAAAAAATACATGTAAATCACAGACTAAAAACATCAGTATCAGATTCTTATAAACTGCTATTCAGATCCTCTCCTGTACTGAATACAGTGATTTCTACTCTATAACATCTGCTGCTCTTCATCTAATGAACCCAGTCTAATTATACTGTTAGTAATGAAACCTGCAGCTGATCAGTAGATGTTTATTAAGCACTAGCAGGCTCCTCCACATGATTAGAAAAGCTTATTTTTAACACGATAACAAAATTTATCACGATACGATACAATATCGTCATAGCGCCCAGCTCTACTTTACATTATGTGAAGGTTCTTTAGATCTTTACAAGGTTCTCCACACTCACACATCATTATCACATGAGGTCTGGTGGGATTTCTGGCTGGTCCTGAGAGAGAGTACACGAATAAATTTCTGGGCATTTTCACGCCAGCACATTTACAGCACTTCCTAGTCCAGTTAGGTTCGTTTTCACCTTTGGTGTGAACACGGTAATCACATTCAGATTGGGACCAAAACAACCGCACCAAGACCTTTGAGAGGAGGTGGTCTCGGTCTGGTCCCAAACGGACTCTGGATCTGTTTGTTTCTGGTGAGAACGTGGTCTGATCTCGATCCGACCCAAATATCAGGTGGACTTTGAGCTGAACGGCTCCTGTAGACAGGTGTCAATCTGATATCCAGCCCAGATAATTAACGTCATATTAATGCATCTCGGCCGCTGCTCCATGTTAAACTGCCCAGAAATCTGCACTAGTCCAGAACACAAGACCTTCTTGCTGATCATACGACTGATTCAGACCAGCTATGGGTGTGATCCATAAGAATCGAACTCAGTGTCAATAGGCCTTAAGTCTGTTGTACTTAAAAGAGCAGTTTGGCTAAAAAGCTAAATATCATGACTGATCTCTGAGCCCAGATTCAGTCGATCAACCAAGACTAGATCGTTTACAACAGGGCATGCTAGGCTAATTTTGCTAGCAAACAAATGTTCGTCTCTCAACCCGTCTCTACAAATCAATCCAGATCGTTATTCGTTTTTTGGTAGGTGGATGTGGTTTAGAACTCGGTGTTATTTACTTTAGTCTATGAACGTGGTTCTCTAGGGAACTAAAAGTGGTTCTGCTCAGAGAACCCTTTGTAAAACCTTTATTTTTTAAAAGCAATGGAGAGAACCTCCCAGTGGGAATAACAATTGGGAGGGCTGTTCAAATGGAATTTCCCACTCAGCTTCCGGTCCTTGTCAGACTTCCATGATGAATGGACCAATTGAAATGCTCCAAAATGAATACAATCTTTTTACATCGACTTTCATTAAGAGTAAAGTTGTTCTTTTGGAAATATGATTTTTTTTATGTTCAATAATTAGAGGAATTTTCTAATAATCTGATTTACTAGATATTTAAAAGTTTGTGGACGCCCCTTCTAATGAATGCATTCAGCTACTTTAAGCTGCACCCATTGCAGTAAACATGAACCTGTTGGCACTGTGCCTGACACCTCATGCCGACTGTGTTCTCTGGAATGATGGTGGAGCTCCATCCAGTATTTTAGGATGAGTTGGGGACCTCCCTAACGCTCTTGTTGCTGAGTGCTGGTCGGACTGGTAGGTGGCAGCTGGTCTGACGCAGGTAGAGAGGACCCCAGCGGGCAATCTTCAAGCAGGTCGGGCTGGGTGACCATTTACTGGGAGAAGGTAAAAAGAGAGGGTTAGTTCTGAGAGGACTTTATAGAGAGCAGAGAATGCTGAGCAGTATCAGAGTGTGTCTGACGACTCCGGCAGGTCTGACTATAACAGCCTAATTAAAATGAGAGAGCCAGAAGGTAACACAGACACGGAAGCTCCCTGAAACGCTAGCATCTATCTGCTCCACCGTCAACAAACCTGAGTGATCGCGTGTAAGCAGGGAGACAACAGCTCCAGCATCTCAGTGTACTACAATTCCCTGGGTCCGCGAACCCCTGGACCTGCAGCCCTTATCTAAGAAACATTAATTACCAAAAGCTAAACTAAACAGATGAGTTTCACCCTAGATTTAAAGATTGAGACTGTGTCTGAGTCCCGAACATTATCTGGAAGGTTATTCCAGAGCTGGGGGGCTTTATAAGAAAAGGCTCTTCCCCCTGCTGAGGTTTAGAAGCAACACCCTGAGATCTAAGTAATCTTGATGGTTCATAATATGTAATAAGATCCCGTCGGTACTCAGGAGCGAGGCCATGTAGGGCTTTATATGTTAATAGAAGAATTTTGTAGTCAATGTGAAATTTAACTGGGAGCCAATGAAGTGCTGATAGAACTGGACTGATATGGTCAAATTGTCTAGTTTTAGTAAGGACCCCGGCTGCAGCATTTTGAACTAGTTGAAGTTTATTGAGGTTCCTGCTGGAAAAAAAGCAACAGTGAGACACACAGTGTCAGAAACCACATAAGCATTCGAATATTTAGCCAAACCTTTGTTTAATGTTTAATATTTGTTCGATTTAAATGAGCCATATGAAGAGAGGCCTTTCTAATGGATCTCCTGGGTTTGTGTGAGTGTGTGAGAGTGTGCAGCACTTGAACATCCAGCAGCTTTTTTTGTAAAATCCTGTTAAAATCTCCTGACAGATATACAGCCATGACGGTGTGATTTTGCTAGAAGCGTATTGCATTGCATTGATTGCTGAAGCGAACTCTACTGCTGGCATTAAAACAAACACTGGGAAGGAAAGAAATGAAAAAGGGGGTCAAAAGAGCAAGTGAGGATAGAGAGAGACGCTATCAATAACCCCCCCCCCCCCCCAAACGCCCAGGCCCAGGCAGGAGAGCCGCGGAGGAGAGGAGCTGGGAGTGGCCCTAATTGACGTCGGGTTATTTGATACGGGCGGGTCATTTAACACTGTCTTTTAAAAGGAAAGTACTGGCTTATATCAGCCATAACTTTAAAAGCGGCGCTGCCAGGGGTTTTGTGGCCCCATCAAAAGACTTTACACTGGGCCCCACCACCCAGATGTCCCAAAACTATTGTAATACATTTTAGTGCCCATGTCAGTCACAGGCCCTTAGAATTATCCCGAACTATCCCCACCTCCCAGTAGGCAGTATGAACTGTGATGTTCTAGACAACTGGGTCATCAGAACATCTCCGAAACATCAGGCAGGTCTTGTGGGGTGTTCCCAGTGGTTGCAGTGGTCAACCTCTCAACTTACAGGACATAGCTCTTAGTGTCCAGAGCTCCAGAGCTCTTTTCACGGCACAAAGGGGACCTACTTAATATTAAGGTGGTTATAATGTTATGGCTGATTGGTGTATGGTTGTAGGAGAAATATTACTCCATTAGAAGGGTCTTCAGGAATACCGAACCTTGAACATCTATCATTACTGATTATTGATCTGACCTGTTGCCGAATAGCCAACCGGGCCGGCCTAGAAGAGTGACCGAGGCCAGAACTGCCTCCTAGAAGCTCGTTGTTCACCTAGAAGCCGTTTTTCTGGAATTGAGGACTACATTTAGCCACGAAGCTAACAAGTATCTGAGCTGCTGAGTGGAGCTGTGATCTTAGGTGAGCTGAGGCTGGGTCTCACCCAGCATCACTACCATGTTGTTAGCATTGACCTCACCCAGCATCACTGCCATGTTGTTAGCATTGGCCTCACCCAGCATCACTACCATGTTGTTAGCATTGGCCTCACCCAGCATCACTGCCATGTTGTTAGCATTGGCCTCACCCAGCATCACTACCATGTTGTTAGCATTGGCCTCACCCAGCATCACTACCATGTTGTTAGCATTGGCCTCACCCAGCATCACTGCCATGTTGTTAGCATTGGCCTCACCCAGCATCACTGCCATGTTGTTAGCATTGGCCTCACCCAGCATCACTGCCATGTTGTTAGCATTGACCTCACCCAGCATCACTACCATGTTGTTAGCATTGGCCTCACCCAGCATCACTGCCATGTTGTTAGCATTGGCCTCACCCAGCATCACTACCATGTTGTTAGCATTGACCTCACCCAGCATCACTGCCATGTTGTTAGCATTGACCTCACCTAGCATCACTACCATGTTGTTAGCATTGACCTCACCCAGCATCACTGCCATGTTGTTAGCATTGACCTCACCCAGCATCACTACACCCTGCCGGTGGCCTCACCCAGCATCACTACACCCTGCCGGTGGCCTCACCCAGCATCGCTACCACAGGGGTACTCTGTAGTCCTGAGGTCCGGGGCCCTTCACATCTAAACACCAGTAAATTGGCTCTTAAGGCTCTGAGGGTGAAGCTTGAGTCCTTTACCAGGAAGGGCCACAGAACCTTTGTTGAAATGATTAGTTGGCTTTTGTTTGTTTGTTTGTTTGTTTTTTCTTGTTTTTCTTGTTGTTTATTTAGTTTTTTGTTGATTTCTGCTGCAGTTTATTCAGAATATGATCTGAAAGTGTAAAGTGGGCCAGCGGTTGCTGCTTAAGCCGAGGTTTTATTTGTGAAATCTAGCAGCTATTCTCGGAGCTGGGTCATTTCTCTGCTGGCTTTTATTTCCTCCCGTTTATTTATTTATTAATTTTTCCCTTTTTTTTCTTTCATACTCGGCCGATCTGCTCCACTACACAGATACTACTACAACCATTTAACACAAAAAAGTGAACAAGCAGCTAATTAAAGTAAAGCTTTACTGTATCAGACTCACCATCAAACTTACACTAAATGGACAAAAGTATTGGGACACCTGCTCTTTCATTGCTTCTACTGAAATCAGGGCTATTAAAAAGAGCTGATCCTGCTTTTGGTGGAGTAACTGTCTCTACTGTCCAGAGAAGAAGAAGACTTTCTGCTAGATTTCGACTATAACATTGCTGTGAGGATTTGATTGCATTCAGCAACCAAACCGTTAGTGAGGTCAGGATGCTACCCCCTTCCAAAAGTACTGGATGGAGCTCCACCATCCATCATTCCAGAGAACACAGTTCTTCCACTGCTCCACAGCTCAATGCTGCTGGGGGGCTTCATACCCCTCTACTAGCCCACGCCTGGCTTTAGGCAGCATGGTGTCAATAGGGTCATGTTTACTTCTTCTGCTTCATCTGCTTCTCAGTGTTTCTCTACAGGGACTAGACAAGCTGTGTGTGTGTGCATTTGCACATCTGTGTCAACAGTGGGTGCAACTTAAAGCAGCTGAGTGCATTCATTAGAAGGGGTGTCCACACACTTTTGGACATGTAGTGTATTTTAAAGCGAAACTGCTTTATAATGTTGATTTTAAAAGCATCTCAGCTCAGAATCAAAGATGAGTTGTGAAGGGCCGAGCGAGCATCACACTACACACTCTCTCTCTTCAGATAATCTTAATATTAAGGTGCTTTTGGGAAACTTGGCCCTGGTCAGTGTTCAGATGGGCAGAACTCCCAGTGTAGTATTGTAGCACAGTGTGTGTGTGTGTGTGTGTGTGTGTGTGTGTGTGGAGGAGGTACTTTAAGTGTGTGTGTGTGGAGGAGCTGATTTAAGACTGCAGCTAATCCGCCTTATTAATCTTCATTACTCTCACAATGGAAGCGCGAGTGTAAAGCAGAAACGGGGCAAAAGCACCAAAACCAGCCTGTGTGACAAAGGAGGTGCAGTTACACACCCCGGGGTGTCTCCTCTCCTCTGCTCTCCTGCAGCTCTCCTCTCTTCTGTCCTCTTCTTCCTCATATTCTTGACACTGGCAATTCAGCAGTGATATATTCAGCAGTATTATACAGTGGGATTTACAGTCATATCAGAATATTATATTATTATATTATTATTATAATAGTGGGAGGAAGTATTATGTGACGGTAGGTTAAATGCTCTACAGTGGGGCGTCACCGCTCCCCTTTGGCATCACCTTCACTATGGCAGCTCTGGAACGTTCCACAAAGTTAGCGGTGGCAAAAGTACTGACATTCACAATCAGGTAGAAGTGAGTGGAGATACGAGGGTTTAACAGACTTCTAGAGAAGCTGAAGTATCAACTGAAGCTTTTTACTCCAATAAAAGTGTAAAAGTACTGGTTTCAGAACGACTTCAAGTAGAAAAGTAAAAGTAATGAAAGGAGAACAAAGACCTGCAGTTTAGACCTCACCACAGGGGTCTATAGTGAACTATATGGACAAAAGTATTTGGACACCTGTCTTTTTCATGTTTTTTTCTGAAATCAATGGTCTTAAAAAGAATTTCTCCTGCTTTTGTTGGAGTAACTGTCTCTACTGTCCAGGGAAGAAGACTTTGTACTAGATTTTGGAGAAGCATTGCTGTGAGGATTTGATTGCATTCAGCAATAAGAGCGTTAGTGAGGTCAGGATGTTGCATGATCACCACCTCACCTCTTCCCATCCAAAAGCATCCATCACTTCAGAGAACAAAGTCCCACTGCTCCACAGCTCAATACTGCTGGGGGGCTTTATACCCTCTCTAGCCCACGCCTGGCATTAGGCAGCATGGTGCAAATAGGTTAATGGTTACAACTAACTAGTCCTATTCTTTTGGCAGTACTTCTTTACAGAGACTAGACAAGCTGTGTGTGTGTGTGTACACATCTGGATCAGCAACATAAAGTAGCTGAATGCATTAATTAGAAGAAGTGTCCAGAAATATGCGGACAGTGTATGTTAGACATGTATCTGATCTGAGCTGTCATGCAAATGTAGCCCAACTCTTCATCCTCCACTCCAGCAGACAGCAGCTTTCTCAACACCACAAATCACACTCCCGCATTCTGCACCACGCACACTCGGCACAGCACAGCACACACACTCCGAGCCGCCGAGGACTGTTACTAATGAACAGACTTTCTGTGCCGTGTGCATCCATATGTCCATAACCGCAGCGCAGAGCTGTGAAGAGAGGTGTGAAAATGATAATCTCATGACTAATTGTGCATTGTGTCCCCCCAGTAAGTTTTAAATCAAACACCTCTTAGTAATTCTCAGGGTAGCATATGTACGCTTCGCTAATATCTAATATCCAGCATCCACTGGGCTTATTTTAGCTCACTGAGGCAATCTGCAACTCCAAACCTGCACTTATGTGGGCTGTGTGCGTCCGTATGGACTTTTATGCTATGTAGTGTACCTGCTTGTTTTGTGAGTATCAGGATTTTATCAGCATAGGATGTGTGTGTGTGTGTGTGTGTGTGTGTGCGTGCCTTTGCACATCTGTGTCAGCAATGGGTGCACCTCAAAGTAGCTGAATGCATTCATTAAAAGAGGTGTCCACAAACATTTGGACATACTGTGTGTGTGTGTGTGTGTGTGTGTGCTGCAGATAGAGAATCGCTGGACCCTGACGCTGCTTGGCTTCGCTGTAGAGAGGGATTATGTACATACAGTGATCTGATAAGGATTACTAGGCTGCTGTGTCTCGAGCCAGCTAATGACCAGACTCCAGAGTAGCATTACTCAGTATTACAACACTGCTACACACTGCTGCTGCTAACACAGCACACCACATAACCGTGTAGTCCAACACAAACACAGCAAAGCCCAGTACAGTACAGCCCAACACAGCAAAACCAAAAATAGTATAACTAAAATATAGCAAAACCTAATATAGTAAACCCCAATATAGCTATTCTCAGTATAGCAAAACCCAAAATAAATAAGCCCAATATAGCAATTCCCTAATATTACAATTTCCCAATATAGTAAACCCCAATATAGCAAAGCCCAATACAGCAAAATCCAATATAACAACGCTCAGTATAGCAAAGCCCAGTATAACAATTCCCAATATAGCAAAGCCTAATAAAGTAAACCCCAATATAGCAAAACCCAACACAGCAAAACCCAATATAACAAAGCCCATTATAGCAATTCCCAGTATAGCAAAGCCTAATATAGCAAACCCCAGTATAACAAAACCTGGTTTAACAAACGCAGACACAGCAAAACTCAATATAGCAATTCCTGATGCAGCAAACCCCAATATAGCAAAACCTAATGTAGCAAACCCCAGTATAACAAACCCCAGTATAACAAAGCCCAATAAAACCAAGCCCAATATAACTAAGCCCAATATAGCAAACCCCAATATAAAAAAGCCCAGTTTAGTAAAACCCAACACAGCACAATCCAACATAGCAAACCCCAATATAACAAACCCCGATATAACAAACCCCATTATAACAAGGCCTAATATAGCAGACCCCAGTATAACAAGGCCTAATATAACAAACCCCATTATAACAAGGCCTAATATAACAAACCCCATTATAACAAAACCCAGTTTAACAAACGCAGACACAGCAAAACCCAATGTAGCAATTCCTGATATTGCAAACCCCAATATAGCAAAACCCAATGTAGCAAACCCCAGTACAACAAAGCCCAATAAAACCAAGCCCAATATAACTAAGCCCAATATAGCAAAACCCAATGTAGCAAACCCCAGTATAACAAAGCCCAATATAATAAAACCCAGTTTAGCAAAATCCAACATAGCAAACCCCAATATGGCAAACCCCAATATAGAAAACCCCAATATAACAAACCTCAATATAACAAACCTCAATAAAACAAACCTCAATAAAACAAACCTTAATATAACAAACCTCAATAAAACAAACCTTAATATAACAAACCTCAATATAACAAAGCCAAATATAGCAAAATGCAACATAGCAAACCCCAATATGGCAATCCCTTACCACAGCAAACTGAAGTATAACACACCCCAAACCCAAAACAGTACACCCTAACACAGCAAAACCCACGAAACAAGTGAAAGGTTCCTCCACTGTGGGCCTCATTCCTGGACTGCATCAGTCCTACAGCAAACACACATTTCACTTTTCAGGCTACGTGTTACTACTTGTCACCAATAGCAGCAAGACCAGGTATGCTATGTGTTTCCACCGATGAGCCGTTTGCTGCTAATACAGTCACAGCATTAGGAAACCCCTTTTTTTGAGACTGCATTACCCAGGCTCCCCTGCGCAGCGCATACCACTTTCAACGTTTCCGTTGCTGCACCATCCTGTCAGCCGCCAGCCCCTCCACACCACACACACCTGCAGGTTGTGGTTGGTCGATTTGCACGTTAGTCAAATGGCCACTTGCCTCGGACTGACCAAATCCCCTTCCAGACTCGGGCAGAAACCTGGCTCGCGACACTACATCCACCCAGACAGGCTTGAATAATCTCTTGACTCAGATGGTGTCATAATAAGGGTTAAAAGGGCACTGTGATGAGGAGAGGCTTGGCTATAATGCACAGCACTGGAGTGGCCAAACCGGCGGTGGAGACACACTCTCCAGTTCCTTTATCACGCTTGGCCCAGGCGTAACCCTCCAGCAGCCAAACGCGAAGACCACGAGTGGAATGACTTGGCAATATTACATCACTCTGTCACTGGTGTTGTCACCATGCGACAGTTGTTCATTTGCCCCCCACTCTCTCTCTCTCTCTCTCTCTGTGACCCAGCCGCCCGATCATTACTGCTTTATTGGTCTCTAGCCTTCCACTTACACTATATATGGCCCTGTCATTATATGACTCAGGCATTCATATCAAGAGCCTCTAAACACAGAGGGAACAAGAATGTCAAAACAAAGATGATGAATCTCGGAGAAATACGATGTAATACCTCTCCACCATTGTTTCCAGGTCAACGAGACTAATGATACGTTATTACGGTGTATGTTGAAACGCTCTTTTTTACATCCTGTGCAATTATCCTGCTGTAAAATCCAGCTCCAGCGGGTTTCAGGTGCTCTAAGCTGGTCTTTGATGGTCAAGGTGGTTGACCAGCATCGTCTATGTTTTCATTTCAGTTTGATGAACTAGCCGGTCTATCAGCACAACCAACGCAATCAAGCTTGTCAAAGTGGTTGACTTGTCTGGTAAAGCTGGTTGGTCAGTTTGGTTGACCCAGGTCAACCAGTTTGGTCAACCAGCTTAACCATGCTGGTCAACAAGGTTGTTAATACTGGTTACCAAGCTTGGTCAGGTTTGTCATGCTGGTCGACCACCATGGGCATTCTAGTCATGCTGGTTAACTGGTTAACAGGCTTGGTCATACTGGTTAACTAGCTTGATCAGGATCATCATGCTGTTCAGGCAGCATGGTCATGATGGTAAACCACCATGGCCATGTTGGTCAACTGGTTAACAAGCTTGGTCATACTGGTAAACTAGCTTGGTCAGGTTCATGGTGCTGGTCAGCCTACATGGCCATGATAATCATGCTGGTAAACCAGCATGGTCATGTTGGTCAACTGGTTAACTAGCTTGGTCAGGTTTGTGATGCTGGTCAACAAGCTTGGTCAGGTTCATTGGGCATGGTCATGATGGTCATACTGGTCAACCAGCTTAGCCATGCTGGTTAAATGTTTAACAAGCTTGACCGTACTGGTAAACTACCTTGATCAGGTTCATTGTGCTGGTCAACCAGTATGGCCATGATGATCATGCTGGTCAACCAGCTTGGTCATGGTGGTCAACAAGCTCTGTAATACTGGTTACTTAGGTTGGTTAGGTCTGTCATGCTGGTCAACCAGCTAAGCTGGTTGGACATTCTGGCCAACATGCTTTGTCATGCTGGTCAACAAGCTTGGTCATACTGGTTAAATGGTTAACAAGCTTGGTCGTACTGGTAAACTCACTTGATCAGGTTCATCGTGCTGGCCAACCAGTATAGCCATGATGATCATGCTGGTCAACCAGCTTGGTCATGCTGGTCAACAAGCTTGATCATAATGTTTTGATGTTATTGTTTGATGTTGTTAATTTGGTTTGATGATGATATGCAAATGATGAGATTGTGTGTGAGTAATAATAGCATATACATCAGCTGTACAGCAGAAACACAATAATCACAACACCAGACTTCTGAGGGGTTGAGCCAACTGCATCACGCTATAATGAATCTCCTGAATGCTAAGCTAAGCTAAGCCTCGTTTTCAGCGCATATGTGGAGCACACAGCAGAAACAGCAGGTCCTTTTTTTGAGTTTTCCTCCGAGAGAAAGGGCAGCGTTCCTCTCTCTCCTTCAGTTGAGTGTAAGCAGTGTCCCGGGGGTGTGATTAATCCTGGATCGGGGCAGGGCCCTGGTGGAATTCTGTTTCAGTGCTGGAAGTGGAAGTGGGTTGGCTATCAGTGCCAGTGATCACAGTAAAGTATAACAGTCTGTTCCTTACCTTCCTGCTCTCTCTCTCTCATCACATTGTCAACCAGTTACACACCCAGGTTTACCGACATATAGACTCTTGAGTTCTGTATGTATGTAGTTTATAATATATACATAAAATATGAGATTATTTCGAGATTAGAGATATATATATATAATACTCCACAGTTCAATACTGAGGGGGATATACCCCTCTGGTCCACACCTTGCATTAGGCATGATGCCTATAGGTTCATGTTTATCTAGCAGTGCCCCCTCTGCCTCTCTCTCTCTCTCTCTCTATATATATATATATATATATATATATATATATATATATATATAATACTATGTATATATAATACACATATATAATACATACAGGGCATATTACATATAGATACACATATATAATACATATGGGCCATATTATTACATATAGGTACTTACACATAAACAAAACATATGAGGCCTATTATTTCATATAGATGCTTAAACATATATAATACTTATTATTATATATAGGTACACATATGGGCATATTATTACATATAGGTGCTTACACACACACACACACACTCACACACACACACACACGCTTCATGTTGTTTCTTCTTTCTTCTCTGAATCTGTTCTTTATTAAGTAATAATTATGTAAAGCTGCTTTGTGACGACAACAGTTGTAAAAAGCGCTATACAAATAAATTTGACTTGACTTGACTTGACTTGACACATATATATATGTATATATATATATATATATAGTACATATGGAGCACATATATATATATATCTATATATATGTATTCATATATAACATAGAAAACATGTTATTACATATAGATATTGACACACATATAACACATATGGGGAATGCTTATGTCATCATATACCTATCTTACATTTCTAAGAACTAATGTGTGTGTGTGTGTGTGTGTGTGTGTGTGTGTGTGTGTGTTCGGCTCTCGTTCTGAGCTGATACACCACTGATGCCACACATCTACATGAGCAAATAAAAGACTTGCTCATCAGTCTCTCTTTCCTTCTTTCTTTAACACACCCACACACACATTCACACACACACACACACACACACACACACCTTCTTGCCTTTCCTTTGCTGCACTGCTTCACAGAATGAAGGAGCGCTGTAATGAATTGGAGCCATACTTTATTAACACAATCAGCCTGATGTGCTGTGAGCGTTATTAAGGCTAGCTCGTTTGCGCAGAAAAATAAATTGTGCTCGCGATTCGTTTCCTGTCTGCTAGCGATGTGCTAACAATGATAGCAGTTTAAAATAGCGGCTGGAGGAAAAAAAGCCCATTTGCATGCAGAATCACTGCTTTAGGGCCGTGAGAGAGCTGGTACGGCCTTTTTGCAGCAGCAAACACGCGACTGCTGGGAATATTGGAGCGGTTAGCTTGAGGTCAGGGCTAAAGCAGGTAGCGTATTTCAGTGTCGTGCTTGATTACAGCGCCTGCGTAAGATGTGCAAATTGGAAAACGGCTGTAAATCGGTTAGGCCTGCTGTCGGGGCACTGCTGTCATTCATCATCACGCCATCATCTCCTCTCATCAGCGCGCAGCTATTTTACATCAGACGAGTGCAGCACAGACTGAAGCAGCAGGCCGGGTCTGCTCTGCTGGCTCTGTTTCAGTTATTTTGGCGCCATGCTGTGAAATTCTCCCTAAATACCTGAAAGTGATTGACAATACCTGAGCTTTTCAAACGTGCGCTGAAAACAGTGTTCAGACCCGCTGTTCTCATAGAATTCATCTTTATACAATAATTATGCAGCTGTATTAATATCCAAGCATTTATTAAACTCGGTTTAGCTTAACTGGCTTGTACAAGCCTGTAGTGGGTCCACCATCCAAAACTATATAGCCCAGAGTGATTCTGTGGCCAGAAACTGACCACTGATAAAGTGCACTATAGACCCCTGTGGCGCGGCCTAATCTTTCGGCCTGTTTTCCTTCCATTACTTTTACTTTTCTACTTGAAGTCGTTCTGAAACCTAGTAACCATAGACAAACAGATATATAGACAGACAAGGATATAGGTAGATGGCTAGATAGATAGACAGATATATAGACATACAGAAAGACAGATAGCCAGACAGACAGACAGATAAACAGGCAAACATGTATTTAGATAAACAGATACACAGACAGATATCTGACAGGCAGACCAGTGTATAGACAGACAGGTATATAGACAGACATACATACATACAGACAAACAGATATATAGGCAGACAAGCATATAGATATATAAAGATACATAGATAGATAGATAGATAGATAGATAGAAAGACAGACAGTTATATAGACAGACAGATACACAAACATGCAGATAGACAGACGAAAAGACAGACAGATGGACAGACAGACAGGTAGACGAACAGGAAGATATATATATATATATATATATATATATATATATATATATATATATAAAGATAGATAGATAGATAGGCAGACAGAAAGACAGGCAGATAGATAGATAGATAGATAGATAGATAGATAGATAGACAGACAGACAGACAGACAGACAGATAGATAGATAGATAGATAGACAGGCAGATAGATATACAGACAGACAGATAGATAGATAGATAGATAGATAGATAGATAGATAGATAGATAGACAGGCAGATAGATAGACAGACAGGCAGACAGACAGACAGCTAGATAGATAGATAGATAGATAGATAGATAGATAGATAGATAGACAGATAGATAGACAGACAGACAGGCAGATAAACAGGCAAACATGTATTTAGATAAACAGATACACAGACAGATATCTGACAGGCAGACCAGTGTATAGACAGACAGGTATATAGACAGACATACATACAGACAAACAGATATATAGGCAGACAAGCATATAGATATATAAAGATAGATAGATAGATAGATAGATAGATAGAAAGACAGACAGTTATATAGACAGACAGATACACAAACATGCAGATAGACAGACGAAAAGACAGACAGATGGACAGACAGACAGGTAGACGAACAGGAAGATATATATATATAAAGATAGATAGATAGATAGACAGGCAGACAGATAGATAGATAGATAGACAGACAGACAGACAGATATAGAGATAGATAGATAGATAGATAGATAGACAGGCAGATAGATATACAGACAGACAGATAGATAGATAGATAGATAGATAGACAGACAGGCAGGCAGACAGACAGACAGACAGAAAGACAGACAGACAGACAGACAGACTGCTGAGGAGTGAGTAATGTAGAGCAGTGCAGTAATGTAGAGCACTCTGTAGAGCAGTAGTGAAATTAGATCCGCAGTCATTTCTGGAGTCCTCCCTCCATGTCCTCCACTGCTAACTGCTACAATTGCTGTGAAACCATTACACCGAGCCCCAGCAATTATACAGAATTGATCTGAGCTCCACTGTAGCAGTGCGGCGTTAACATTAGGCCAATCTTCAGAGGATGTTTAACGGAGCTCATTCCTCTAACTCTGCCCTCCGTCTGACGGCCATTTTGCTGCCTTAGAAGAGCCCCCTACTATAAATACTGATTAACGCCATATCCACTCCATTCGCTCTCCAGGGGGACCGCTCGCGCTTTTTTCCCCTGATAGCGGCAGAATCTGCAGCATCTAGGCCGGTGATGAATTGGTGCTGTCCTCAGCTCAGTTCATTTGCGATCCATTACAGCACATTAGCTTTGTGTCAAAGAGGAACCCAAACACAATGCATCACCAAAGGGCGGAGATAGGATCCGTCCGATACCCCACCACACTCCCGTCTGCTACGCCCGAGTTCGGCTGCGAGATATTTCTCTAAACAGTTTCTCTGTATGCAGCAGCCTTACAGACTTTTAAAAGCATCTGAGCTACTGTTTCACATGTTCACATGTTTTTAAATAAAACCATAGGAGGCATAGCACCCCCTACGCTTCCTGTAGTGTGTTACAGTCTGTCGGAATAAGTGTGTGGATCATATAACAATCATACAGCATTATAGAGCGCCCCCTACACTTCCTGTAGTGTATTACAGTCTGTCAGAATGAGTGTGTGGATCAAATGAACATTATAGAGCATTATAGAGCGCCCCCTACGCTTCCTGTAGTGTATTACAGTCTGTCAGAATGAGTGTGTGGATCATATGAACATTATAGAGCATTATAGAGCGCCCCCTACGCTTCCTGTAGTGTATTACAGTCTGTCAGAATGAGCGTGTACCAATAAATTGGTACCACCCCACTGGAAATAAGGAAATAACTACCTTCGAATAACAATGACCAATGAGAGAACTCGCTTAGCCGTATCTGCCACAGAAAATTAAATCCTGATTGGTCAGTTTTTCATTTGGTGTTTTTTTAAGAATTTAACCCTTTACACAACACCATTATCAAATCATTAGGCTTTCAGTGAAGGTCGCGAAGGGTCAAGCACGCTCTGTCTTTCTGCTAAACTACAGAAACCCACTGAATCAAAGCACTTATAGTAAAAGCCAGTGGACTGTTCCTTTAAGCAACCAACACATCAGTCTTCTTCAGTAATCGATGCTGTTGATGACTAATTGACTTTTCTGATTTACCATTTCTGCTGTGAGTGTGCTGAGTGTTGGCTGGGTCTGTGTAGTGTAGTGAGATTGGAGGGGAAGCTGAGACCTCTGCAGTCCTCCACTTAGCACCTCAGCTGGAGAGGTGCAGACAGCCGCACTGCAAGGCCTAGACAGCAATATGAGGTCAGATTTTCCCTTCAGCATGTGTGTGTGTGTGAGTGTGTGCTGGGGTCAGGATGGGAAGGGACATACAGTGAGGACGTATCTAAGCTACGCAAAACAAGACACGTCAGGTGACCTCTGACCTCACATTTGGTATACAAGTGTTTTGACATGATCGTAACAAAAGAACCTTCAAAAGAAAAACAGGCCAGTTCCAAAACCCCAAAACTGTTACATCACAGTCTTCACACGTTATATTCACACCCGCAACATTTACATAAGAATGTGAAAGTAAAGCTAAAAAGGCTATAAGCTAATGCTGTGTTTACTACAGAAGCCAGAGGGGCACATAATTGTGCACAGAAGCCGAAGGACCATGTTGCCAAGTGTAAGCCGTCAAAGGCTGAAAGCTAACGCTACATTGACCAGAGAATTGAGAAGGGCCAATTGGGTACAGTCTCTTAGGCTAAATAAATAAACACTGCCCAGAGAGGACCCAGAGAGGACAGCAGCACTATCCGGTAAGACTCCGGGAATAATTTTACAGAAACGATTTGTTCATTTTACAGTGCTATGCTAAGCTAGTTTAAGGTAGGCTGGGATTTGCTGGGCTATGCTACTCTCTGTGACTCCTGTGAACCAATGAAACCAGAAAATATCATTTTTTATTTAAGAGCCCTGTGCTAAAGGAATTTCTAATTTATATATATATATATATATATATATATATATATATATATATATATATATATAGTTAATTACATAATTAATCACATTTAGTATTAACATGGTCTTTTTCATGGGCTTTATTATAATATTATATACATATATATGTATATATGGGTCATTAAAAAACAGGCAAAGCTGCTGCAGGTGTTGAGTGTCAGAGTGTTTTAACTCCAGCACTGTATTATTAAAAGGATGTTTTATATGCCCCGGAGATCAATTGATCTGCTTATTATAAATATATAAGGGAATCTAGATGTCACAACTGAGAAGTCTTCATCCTGCTAGACTTCCTTTAATCTGCAGGGCTCTTCTCAGACGGAAATCTGAGATTACAGCAGAGCAGGAGCCAAGCTGCTCCCTGAGTCAACTCACTGCTGTTATCTGTTGGACCAGAGTAAGGTGAAACCCTATATACACTCACTGGCCACTTTATAAGAAACACCTACATTGTGCTTCCACTCACTGGCCACTTTATAAGAAACGCCTACCTTGTGCGTCCACTCACTGGCCACTTTATTAGAAACCCCTACAGTTATTTTATTCACTGGCCACTTTATTAGAAACCCCTACCTTGTGTTTTCACTCACTGGCCACTATATTAGAAACCCCTACCTTGTGCTTTCACTCACTGGCCACTTTATTAGAAACCCCTACCTTGTGCTTTCACTCACTGGCCACTTTATTAGAAACCCCTACCTTGTGTTTTCACTCACTGGCCACTTTATTAGAAACCCCTACCTTATAGCTCCACCGCAGGCTGGGATGTATCGGGAGCTACAAGAGAGGGGTTTCTGATAAAGTGGCCAGCAAGTGTATAACGAATGAACCTTCGGCTTAGGTTGTTAATTGTACGGTGGCCTGGAAGGGCCAATCACTGGTGTGGATTTGCAGTTCTGCTCAGATGGTTATGTTTATAGCAGGCACCAGCTCTGGCACCACCTCCAGTCACAGCAAATGGCGCTGTTGGCTAAACACGCTCCCCCTGCCACTGTGGGCTTCCACTGGGAGATCTCAACATGCCCAGCCTCGATATGGAAACACAATCCACATCTGAAATTGCTTTTGAAAAAGTGCTGCTGCTGCAGCTTGAACCAGATAATTGGCCTGCTTATTAATCCTCGCCAGAGCGGATACATGAAGGGCAGATTTGCCACGGCGGGTGCGCGAGCCTTCTCTGTGTGTTCCTTAAGGCAGAAGGGCTGCGGCCTGATCCAGTGCCAGAAACAACAAACGCTCTACTTTCTTTTATCTCATCTTTGATCCCCTTTCCTTCTTATTACTTTCAAAGACTCGCCTGTTTATTACAGGAGCTAAGACACGTCTAGACCTGACTACACACCTGTAACAAAGAGGAGCACAAGATGGGGGTTTCCAATAAAGTGGCCAGTGTGTGGAAGCACAAGGTAGGGGTTTCTGATAAAGTGGCCAGTGAGTGAAAGCACAAGAGTAGGGGTTTCTAATAAAGTGGCCAGTGAGTGGAAGCACAAGGTAGGGGTTTCTAATAAAGTGGCCAGTGAGTAAAAGCATATAGGTGGGGTTTCTAATAAAGTGGCCATTGAGTGGAAGCACAAGGTAGGGGTTTCTAATAAAGTGGCCAGTGAGTGGAAGCACAAAGTCTGGGTTTCTAATAAAGTGGCCAGTGAGTAAAAGCATATAGGTGGGGTTTCTAATAAAGTGGCCATTGAGTGGAAGCACAAGGTAGGGGTTTCTAATAAAGTGGCCATTGAGTGGAAGCACAAGGTAGGGGTTTCTAATAAAGTGGCCAGTGAGTGGAAACACAAGGTAGGGGTTTCTAATAAAGTGGCCATTGAGTGGAAGCACAAGGTAGGGGTTTCTAATAAAGTGGCCAGTGAGTGGAAACACAAGGTAGGGGTTTCTAATAAAGTGGCCATTGAGTGGAAGCACAATGTTGGGGTTTCTAATATAGTGGCCGGTGTGTGGAAGCACAATGTTGGGGTTTCTAATATAGTGGCCGGTGTGTGGAAGCACAAGGTAGGTGTTTCTAATAAAGTGGCCGGTGTGTGGAAGCACAAGGTAGGGGTTTCTGATAAAGTGGCCAGTGAGTGGAAGCACAATGTTGGGGTTTCTGATAAAGTGGCCAGTGAGTGGAAGCACATGGTAGTGTTTCTAATAATTAACCCTTTATGAAAAGCTGTGTAGATGAACACCAGTGCTGTGTGTATTCTGATAAATGATGCTCTGAGGGTATTCTGAGTGCACTCTGCTTTACAGAAGCCTCTGATCTGAGCGTGGTGTCCAGATTTGCTGGACATCAAATTATTCATATCTGCTGATAGGGCCTGTAGGTGTCAGGAAGGACAAAAGCTGTGCTTCTTCCTCCAAAACGCTGATGACACAGCACTTTCTATTATATAACCTCAGGAGGACACATGAGATATAGTTTGTCTGGCTACGGCTGTTATCTCTCTGCCTTTCTTTGCAGTGAAGGATAAAAAAAGCCAGGCCGAGGTCACTGATGGGGTCACTGTGATGTCATATCTGTACAGTGTCTGACTGCAGTCCAGGTTTTTTAACCCATTTTAGCTCAGTTGAATCAAAATAGCAGGCACCTTATAGCTGGGCCATATGGACAAAAGTATTGGGACACCTGCTGATTCATTGCTTCTTCTGATATCAAGGATATTAAAAAGAGTTGATCCTGCTTTTGTTGGAGTAACTGTCTCTACTGTCCTGAGAAGAAGGCTTTCTGCTAGATTTTGGAGGTGCATTGCTGTGTGGATTTGATTGCATTGCATTAGAGAGCCTAATCCTAAAAGTACAGTTCTTCCACTGCTCCACAGCTCAATGCAGGGGGGCTATATACCCCTGTAGTCCAGGCCTGGCATTAGGCAGCATGGAGCCAATAGGTTCATGCTTACTATATGCTCCAGAGAGTCCTATTCTTTTGGCAGTACAGTATCTGAATGCATTCCTTAGAAGGGGTGTCCACAAACATTTGGACATATAGTGTATTTCTGCAGGCGGCGTCAGATACCCGTCACTGTGTATGTCTGTGTGTGTGTGTGTGTGTTTGTGTACACTCTCTTTGGAGCTCAGAAACAGGCACCACGACAGGCCGCACACACACACACACACACACGCGTGCACACACTGCGTCATCAGACGGTAAGGCGTCACACAGCGCTCCACACACACAGCCCTGCATGAGCCTAATTAAAGCAATTAATCAGCTGAATTAAACAGGGATCACACACTGCTCCACCAGCTACACCCCCCAGGGCCTCGCAGTGACCAGGGCTAGCGCAGGCTAACGCTAACCCCAGCGTCAGGCCTATGGCTGTCGCTGAAACGGTGCCCTACTCCCTATCCCCTACACGTGAAAATCCAGAGCACTGCATAGAGCTCTGCTGCAGGGAACAGAATTCCACAAGCTAGTGCACTATTTCTGGACGCCTTGTTAGGGAAGCTACATGCCCATCTTTAAATCAAACAATGCACTGAATTGTGGGTATTCCATGTCCACTAGGGAACATAGTTTGTACACTACTTCTTGTGGTGCATTGTGGGATTGTTGAAGTGCACTGAAAATGCAGCACTGTTTTTGGACACTACTACAAAATGGTAGTGCACTACATAGTGAACAGGGCGCAGGTTGGGATACAGCTATTGATTGATTAGCCTTTGATTAGATGATTAGTTAGCCTATGAATGGCAAGGCTATGCTCGCTTAGCTTATGATTGATTAGCCGGTGATTGCTGCGCCTAATGATTAGTTAAGGTAATGATTTTAGCCTATGATTGGTTAGCCTGTGATGGCTTATTCTGTAATTGGTTAGCATATGATTGGTTTGCCTGTGATTGGTTAGCTTATGATGGATTAGCCTATGACTGCTTATTCTATGTTTGGTTAGCATTTAATTGGTTAGCCAACAGTTGGCTACCTTCTGATTAATAATCCAATTATTGGTTAGCTTGTGACTGCTAGCCTTTGTTTGCTTTACTTAATCACAGCATAAGCTATCATAGGCTAATTAACCACAAGCTAACCAATCATGGGGTAAATGAGCATAGCCTTTGACTGGTTATCTTATGGTTAATTAGCCTGTGATTATTTAGGCTATAATTGATTAGCATGTGATTGTTTAGCCTACAATTGATTTACCTGTAAGTACTTAGCTTATGATTGGTGAGTCTATAATTGTTAGTTTATAGTTAATTAGCCTATCATTAAATAGTCTGGGATTGTTCAGCCTGTAATTGATTAGCCTGGGATTGTTTAGCCTATAATTGGTAGCATGTAGTTAATTAGCCATTAAATAGCCTGGAATTGTTCAGCCTGTAATTGATTAGCATGTGATTGTTTAGCCTATAATTGGTAGCATGTAGTTAATTAGCTTATCATTAAATAAAATGTGATTGTTTCGCCTATAATTGGTAGCATGTGATTGTTTAGTCTATGATTGGTAGCATGTAGTTAATTAGCCATTAAATAGCCTGGGATTGTTTAGCCTGTTATTGATTATCATGTGATTCTCCAGCCTGTAATTGATTGACCTGTAGGTATTTAGCTTATGATTGGTTAGTTAAGGAAGCAAAGGGGGCGGGGCAGTAACTCTCTCTCTCTCAGATGGTCCTCACACTCTTCCCAGTTCTTTTTGTCATGAGCCCCCCCATTCTCACTGACACACTCCTTTCTCAGACACACACACTCTGTTCCCTTTCCTTCACACCCCCCCCCCCCCCCCCACTTCCCCAGTACACACACACTCACTCTCTCTCTCACACACACACACACACACACACACTTAGCTCATTCTTTCAGTCTAGGAAGAGAATCAATATCAACTAATGAATCATTCTTCCAGTAGCCAATCAGTGGAGTGTGTGTGTGTGCATGTGTGCATAAGTATGCATGTGTCTGTGTCTGTGTGTGTGTGTGTGTGTGTGTGATGGCTCTCTCTGTATGTAGTGTGTGAATTCCAACAGGTGTGTTGCTTTCCATTCATTTCTATGTTTTATTGTGTGTGTGTGTGTGTGTGTGTGTGTGTGTGTGTTTCTGAAGATGCAGTACTGCTGTGGTATAGCGGTGTGTGTGTGTGTGTGTGTCTCGGTGCAGTGTTCTGGCTGTGGGCTGCTTGGCATCGCTCCACATTTCAGCCCGTTTAGAGAGCATGATGTAATTGAGCTATTTGCGATTGATGGAACTTGCTGTTCTCTTCGTTATCAGGAGGCGGTCTGGGCCTGAGCGTGACGGGTGGGACGCGCTGGAAATAAACAGGAACTGGGCGATGCTGCATTTTATTGTCACTGATGAGCTTTAAGAGCTACAAGGCTAATGTAGCTAACAAGCTATGGAAGCTTATCCTGCACGAACTCGCCTGGTGCTAATCATCACACACTCTCCTCAAAGCATGTGGAGGTGTTCAGTAATCTCTACTAGACTCAGTCACGTGGTTTCTGACACCATGACTCTGTTTACACCTGGTCACTTCAGACGTCATGAGGATCAGGATGATATCTGGATAAGACTAAACCTCAACACATTTACACCAGATCCAAGTCCCATCACTCAAACCCCTCCAGGAGGAGATCTGAGACGCTTCTGAGCCGCGATACAGCAGCGTAAACACGCCCGCCTCTCCAAGATACAGCCCACAACCAGCACAACTCCCAGTACAACCACAACCCTCCCAGTACAACCAACACAACTCCCAGTACAACCACAACTCAACCCAGTACAAACACAACTCATCCCAGAGCAACCAAAGTTACTCCCAGTACAACCCCAATTCAACCCAGCACAACCAAAACCCCTCCCAGTACAACCCCAATTCAACCCAGCACAACCAAAACCCCTTCTAGCATAACCAAAACCCCTCCCAGTACAAGCCAAACTCATTCCAGTACAACCACAACTTCTCCCAGTACAACCCCAACTCAACCCAGTACAACCCCAACTTCTCCCAGTACAACCCCAACTCAACCCAGCACAACCAAAACATCTCCCAGCACAAGCCCAACTCATTCCAGTACAACCCCAACTCAACCCAGCACAACTGAAACCCTCCATGCTCAACCAAAACCCCTCCCAGTACAACCAAAACCTCTCCAAGTACGACCCCAACTCTTCCCAGTACAACCCAAACTAATCCCAGAGCAACAAAACCCCCCATGCACAACCAAAACCCCTCCCAGTACAACTGAAACTTCTCCCAGCACAACCAAAACCCCTCCCAGTACAACTGAAACTTCTCCCAGCACAACCAAAACCTCTCCCAGTATAACCAAAAACCCCTCCCAGCACAACCAAAACCTCTCCCAGTACAACCAAAAACCCCTCCCAGTACAACCACAACTTCTCCCAGCACAACCAAAACCTCTCCCAGTATAACCAAAAACCCCTCCCAGCACAACAAAAAAAACCCTCCCAGCACAACCAAAAAACCCTCCCAGTACAACCAAAAAAAACCCCTCCCAGCACAACCAAAAAAAACCCCTCCCAGCACAACCAAAAAACCCTCCCAGTACAACCACAACTTCTGCCAGTAAAACTACAACCTTTTCCAGTAAAACTGAAACTACGCCCAGTGCAACCCAAACACTCTCCAGTATAACCACACCCCATCACCATACAACCCAAACCCCTCCTAGTACAACCACAACACCAGTAATAATTACCGCTGTGCAATTACAATTGCAATGAATAATTACAGAGTAAATTTGCATATTCTGTCCCACTGAGCGATCAGATCCGGTCTGAGTAACCGGAGACAGATTTGACTTCTGAGTGGGAACATCTTAACAAGAGACAGTCCAGATAGCGGCCCAATGAAGTGAGCAGGCGGAAACGGGTTCTGTGGGACTCACTGTTATCTAGAACATCGACTGAAGTACGTTAACAAGTCATAAGTCATTCTAATTGACTTTATCTCATGATATGACGTTTTCATTACTAAGAAAATATTGAGTCAGAATTATGAGATGGTCTGTGCCATAATTATGACATATGTTGTTTTTACATATGAAACATATTAACTCATAATAAAAACTTACAAAGATAATGATAATAATTTGTTGTGACGTCATAAGATATGTTCATATAATAACTCAGAAGTGTGTGATGTACTGTCATATTTACAACATACCGACCATCTATATCCACTATATTATTATAATATCTCATAATATCTCACTTTATACTCACATTATGTATAATATCTCATTTTAGATGACATATTATATATATTTTTCACTACATATCTCATAATAAGAATTATTGTCGTAAACATAAGATATTTTGCATGCAATACATCCTGGAAATGACAAGCTTTTGTGACATTTGTTTATAATTATAATATTTTTTCATGAAAAGTTATTTTCAGAATTTTACGTGATGTTCTGTGTCATAGTTACAGCACAATATATCATTTTTTTATCAAATCGTGAATCAGAAAGTGAATGAGAAAGAACACATATTTGCAAAATAGAAATTCTGAATATTTACACATTAACTTATACTATATATATACACACTATCCATTATTATTATTATTATTATTATTATTATATTCTATACTGCAATATTGCACTGGTTTAGAGCTGTTTAAATGTACAGGTTTGATATTATCTGAAGTCTTTACATTATTTATAAAAAAAAATAATAATGTAAACATACAAAACATCTCATAATAACAAGTTATCTTCTTAGAATTGCGATATTTGTTATTGTCTAATATTATTATGTTTTCACAACATATTTTCTCATCATAATGAGAGTTCTGCCTCAATTGACGTTGGCCTTCAAAGTCCAGAAAGCCCAGAAAGGACCAGCCCCTCCGTTCACGATGGCGATGGTCAAAAGCCGAGCTGCACCAAGAGCCCTTCCAGCTTCAAGTACGGCTCGGCTCGACCCGCCATCCTTTAAGATCCACGGAAGACGAGCGTCCAGACTTTTTACTGTCCTGCACCGAAGTGGTGGAACGAACTTCCCCTGGGTGTCCGAACAGCAGAGTCCAACACTCGCTGTCCTCAAACCCAGACTGAAGACCCTCCTCCTCTGAGAGGACTCAGGTTAAGAGAAGAGTACTATGGTCTCCATATTGACTTGTGTTTAGTAGAGTCTAAGATTAGAGGAGCTTTAATTTTAGTCTATTTAAACTAGCTGAGGTTCTTCTTCAGTAAACAGTGAAGCTCTTCTGTAAGTCGCTCTGGAGAAGAGTGTCTGCTAAATGCTGTAAATGTAAATTATAACATAATATGAAGCTTTTACCACAATTTCTCATAATTGTGATGTTCTACATCATAGTTACAACAAAATATGACATTTTTACAACATGTTTTATGACAATTATGACATTTTCTCATTATACCTGAGATATTTATTTCATAATTATGACATAACAGCTCGCTAGCGATATGCTAAAGAAGATATTTCAGTTTAACTTGAGCAGCAGCGAGTCTCTGCATGCGTCTAATCATGCATTTACATCTGTAGTGGGTTGTGTTGAGCTTCCCTAGGCCCCTCTGAGACCCCTGGCAGTTTGAGACCCCCTGAGCCCTGCCACCCCGCCCCTTTCGGCCTGGTCAGTTATCCGTCCTTTCTTGTAGAGAGTTGATTTCAGTGTGGTATTGAGTTTCTGCTGCTCTGTGGTCGTGGACTGAGGCCAGCTGTAATCTAAAAAGCACTTTCAGTCGACTGTTCAAACACACTGTAATTGAATCACTTCATCTGTGGCCAAGAACTGTGTGTTTTCAGCTTCTCTGATACACACTGTAATATTTTGGAGGCAGTGGGCTCCTCCTGGCTGATCACTTCAATCTTCTGGCTCGCAGACCAAACGTAAACAACAACAACAGCCATGGCAGCAGCACATCAGATAGAGCTCAGCTGAGGAGAGCTTGGCTTTGATCTATAGAGGGGGCTTTTCAAGGTTCTTTAGTAAAAGCAGTGCTTCTACATAGAGACCCCTACTTTGTGCTTCCACTCACCGGCCACTTTATTAGAAACCCTTACCTTGTGCTTTCACTCACTGGCCACTTTATTAGAAACACCTACCTTGTGCTTTCACTCACTGGCCACTTTATTAGAAACACCTCCCTTGTGCTTCCACTCACTGGCCACTTTATTAGAAACACCTACCTTGTGCTTCCACTCACTGGCCACTTTATTAGAAACCCCAACCTTGTGCTTTCACTCACTGGCCACTTTATTAGAAACACCTACCTTGTGCTTTCACTCACTGGCCACTTTATTAGAAACACCTACCTTGTGCTTTCACTCACTGGCCACTTTATTAGAAACCCCTACCTTGTGCTTTCACTCACTGGCCACTTTATTAGAAACACCTACCTTGTGCTTTCACTCACTGGCCACTTTATTAGAAACCCCAACCTTGTGCTTCCACTCACTGGCCACTTTATTAGAAACACCTACCTTGTGCTTCCACTCACTGGCCACTTTATTAGAAACACCTACCTTGTGCTTCCACTCACTGGCCACTTTATTAGAAACACCTACCTTGTGCTTCCACTCACTGGCCACTTTATTAGAAACACCTACCTTGTGCTTCCACTCACTGGCCACTTTATTAGAAACCCCTACCTTGTGCTTCCACTCACTGGCCACTTTATTAGAAACACCTACCTTGTGCTTTTTTGAAACGTTTTGTGTCTGTATTGATTTCTGATCACAGGCTGCAGCAGGAATGGCAGGTATTGTAGATATTTCAGGATTTAATGTTTTATTATTATTATTATTAGCGACTTTTAACCTTTAAAAATTATGATTAATTTAATAATAGTCTTACAGTCTCTATTTTGACTAGACATGATAGCATAGATGCTAATAACGGTAGCTTCTGCATATCCATGGCTGAGCAGCATCTCTCCTGCCAGAGGAGCCTGGAGCTCCAGTAGGCCTCAGTAACACTGCAGCTCGCCCGTATGATCCACTGCCTGCTTTGTAAAGCAGGGATTTATGGGTAATTGCCCGCTAGCCATGCACATTTTAGCACTGAGAGTGTGAGCTAACCCCCTGCTGCCGCGGGACACGCGCATATAAATATTAGCGAGGGCTGCGGGGTGAAGAGAGCAGCAGCGTGGAGTAGAGGCTGTTCTAGTGGCACTGGACTGCAGCAGCATGACTGTAGTGTGGACAACATCCACCCCCCTCCCACTTCACCCATAACCGCCACACACACTCACACACACTCACACACGCCACACACACTCAGACATACAGTCTGTGAACTCCTGCTGGGAAAATCAGCTAGTGGCTAGCTAGCAGGTGGGAGTTTCTAATAAAGTGGCCAGTGACTGGAAGCACAATGTAGGTGTTTCCAATAAAGTGGCCAGTAACTTGAAAGCACAAGGTAGGAGTTTCTAATAAAGTGGCCAGTGAGCAAAAGTACACAGCTGGTGTTTCCAATAAAGTGGCCAGTGACTGGAAGCACAAGGTGGGGGTTTCCAATAAAGTGGCCAGTGAGCAAAAGTACACAGCTGGTGTTTCCAATAAAGTGGCCAGTGACTGGAAGCACAATGTAGGTGTTTCCAATAAAGTGGCCAGTAACTGGAAGCACAAGGTAGGTGTTTCTAATAAAGTGGCCAGTGAGTGGAAGCACAATGTAGGTGTTTCCAATAAAGTGGCCAGTAACTGGAAGCACAAGGTGGGGGTTTCGAATAAAGTGGCCAGTGGGTGAAAGCACAAGGTAGGTGTTTCCAATAAAGTGGCCAGTGACTGGAAGCACAAGGTGGGGGTTTCTAATAAAGTGGCCAGTGAGTGTAAATTTACAGCTGGTGTTTCCGATAAAGTGGCCAGTGACTGGAAGAACAAGGTGGGTGTTTCTAATAAAGTGGCCAGTGAGTGAATGCACAAGGTGGGGGTTTCTAATAAAGTGTCCAGGGAGTAAACGCCCAAGGTGGGGGTTTCTAATAAAGTGTCCAGGGAGTAAACGCCCAAGGTGGGGGTTTCTAATAAAGTGTCCAGTGACTGGAAGCACAAGGTAGGGGTTTCTAATAAAGTGGCCAGTGAGTGAATGCACAAGGTGGGGGTTTCTAATAAAGTGTCCAGGGAGTAAACGCCCAAGGTGGGGGTTTCTAATAAAGTGTCCAGGGAGTAAACGCCCAAGGTGGGGGTTTCTAATAAAGTGTCCAGTGACTGGAAGCACAAGGTAGGGGTTTCTAATAAAGTGGCCAATGAGTGGAAGCACAAGGTAGGGGTTTCTAATAAAGTGGCCAGGTGTGTTAGATTGTAACACAGCAGGAGTGGCTCTTCCGCTGTGAACTAAATCAAATTAGTGTCTGGTCGGCGTGAGGGCTTGGCTGGCCAGTGTGTGTGTTAATGAGTGCTAGCTAGCTGCTATCACGTGGAGTGTTGTACAAAGCATGCACCGCAGTGAGCCTACACACACACTCACCAGGGTGTGAACACACCCCCTGTGAACCATGTGTTGTCTGAGCAACCTGGGGAAGAGTGTGAGTGTGTGTGTGTGTGTGTGTGTGCCTCATTCTGTCTAGAGCGAATGTTGTAACACATATTCCACAAAATGTGGCTTAACAGTTTAGCTCATACACTCTCTGTCCAAATGTTTGTGGACAGCCCTTCTAATGAATGCATTCGGCTACATTAAGTTGCACCCATTGCTGACACAGCTTGTCTAGTCCCTGTGGACCTATTGGCACCATGCTGCCTAATAATGCCTGCCATGGTTTAGAGGGGTATAAAGCCTCCAACTGTGTTCTCTGGAATGATGATGGTGGTGGAGCTCCATCCAGTACTATTGGGATGAGTTGGGGAGTTGGGGATGATGAGGTGAACATCCTGACCACACTAACGCTCTTGTCGCTGAATGCAATCAAATCCTCATGGCAATGCACCTCCAAAATCTAGTAGAAAGTCTTCAACTCTTTAAAGCAAGCAGATCAACTCTTTTTAATACCCTTGATTTTAGAAGAAACCATGAAGGAGCAGGTGTCCCATTACTTTTGTCCATATAGTGTATTTGTACTGGTTAGGCTGAGGGAGTCAAGTTTGTTTGAAGGGAGCAAAAGATGGACAGAAGAGATGGTAACAGCTAGCATCAGCGAGTGTTAGCCTTTAGCCGTGCACGGATATCCATTTGCTCAGCCAGGCTTTTGCTTTGTGACGTGCCGAGTTTGAGCTCCTCCTCTGCGGACACTGGTACAGGAAAAGCTGTGGTCGAGGCCTGGAGTCTGGAGGTGATGAGCTGCTCTCTAGTGTCAACACCGTGTTACAGATTCTCCAGCTCTGACTAGAGCTTTCTGTAGTGGGCGGGGTTTATGTAAATGTTAGGGTGTAAATACTAAACTAGTCAAGACTGTGATGTAACAGTTTTGGGGTTTTGGAATCGGCCTGTTTACCAGCTCTGTTTTGGTTCTGCTGGAGGTTCCTTTGAAGGAGGAACAGCATGATTTGTCGCTTCCATCTCCTGAACTCTCACTATTATAATAAAGAGAAGAAAATTGTGGGTTTCTGCGCTTGCTTCAATCGTGGAAGACGATCAAACAGAGAAGGGAGCTCCGTCTGGCCGCCGTGAGGAGGAACGTGAGCAGAGGGAAGCAAACCGAGTGCCAAAATCTCTGAAATACAAGATCAAGAGATCTGTGCTGAAGCTCACTTCTCTCTCTGATCAGATTTGGGCCACTTTTACCTGCGGTGAACATAGAACTGTGAAGATACAGCCCATCCAACATGCTCATGTGGGGTTGTGTGTGTGGTGGGTTCTAGGTGGGCATCGCTGGTGGGCTTCCCAAATGGGCTTTACCGTAATCTCACATGGGTCACATCTAGGCCCCATGTGAGTGTACACCCCCCCATTGTCCATCACTGACCATGGTGGGCATTCATATTCATATGAGGACAGAGCTTTCTGGATCCCAGTTACATTAGCTGGTCCATTAGTCCATTGAGTGTTCAACCACCTCTTGGTTGATTCAGCCAAAAGTTAAGATAGGGGTTTCTGATAAAGTGGCCAGGCCTGGCTCTGAACTGTAGAATGCTGCAGATAGAGCTGCTTGGTCCGTGCCCTGACACAGATACAGCACGAGGGAACAGGACGAGCAGGCCAGCTGTTTTTAGATCGTCCTCCAGTCCGGGCTGGCTGCCTGCCCCACTCCTCCACGGCCCCTTTCCTCTTTTCCTCACTCTTACCTGCTTGTCTTCTCTCATCCTTCACTCTGCTGCTGCCATCTCACCTCCTTCTGAGTGTCTCCGGCTTGACAAAATAGTTGTTGTGGAGCTCCTTTAGGATGAGCTGGATTGGTGGAGCTCCTTTAGGATGAGCTGGATTGGTGGAGCTCCTTTAGGATGAGCTAGATTGATGGAGCTCCTTTAGGATGAGCTGGAGTGATGGAGATCCTTTAGGATGAGCTGGAGTGATGGAGCTCCTTTAGGATGAGCTGGATTGGTGGAGCTCCTTTAGGATGAGCTAGACTGATAGAGCTCCTTTAGGATGAGCTGGAGTGATAGAGCTTCTTTAGGATGAGCTGGAGTGATGGAGCTTCTTTAGGATGAGCTGGAGTGATGGAGCTCTTTTAGGATGAGCTGGAGTTGTTGAGCTCCTTTAGGATGAGCTGGAGTGATGGAGCTTCTTTAGGATGAGCTGGAGTGGTGGAGCTCCTTTAGGATGAGCTAGACTGATGGAGCTCCTTTAGGATGAGCTGGAGTGATAGAGCTTCTTTAGGATGAGCTGGAGTGATGGAGCTCCTTTAGGATGAGCTGGATTGGTGGAGCTCCTTTAGGATGAGCTAGACTGATAGAGCTCCTTTAGGATGAGCTGGAGTGATAGAGCTTCTTTAGGATGAGCTGGAGTGATGGAGCTTCTTTAGGATGAGCTAGACTGATGGAGCTCCTTTAGGATGAGCTGGAGTGGTTGAGCTTCTTTAGGATGAGCTGGAGTGATGGAGCTTCTTTAGGATGAGCTAGACTGATGGAGCTCCTTTAGGATGAGCTGGAGTGGTGGAGCTTCTTTAGGATGAGCTGGAGTGATGGAGCTCTTTTAGGATGAGCTGGAGTTGTTGAGCTCCTTTAGGATGAGCTGGAGTGGTGGAGCTCCACCCAGTACCTTTGGGATAAGCTGGAGTGATGGAGCTCCTTTAGGATGAGCTGGAGTGATGGAGCTCTTTTAGGATGAGCTGGAGTTGTTGAGCTCCTTTAGGATGAGCTGGAGTGGTGGAGCTCCACCCAGTACCTTTGGGATAAGCTGGAGTGATGGAGCTCCTTTAGGATGAGCTGGAGTTGTTGAGCTCCTTTAGGATGAGCTGAAGTGGTGGAGCTCCACCCAGTACCTTTGGGATGAGCTGGAGTGATGGAGCTCTTTTAGGATGAGCTGGAGTAATGGAGTGCCTTTAGGATGAGCTGGATTGGTGGAGCTCTTTTAGGATGAGCTGGAGTGGTGGAGCTCCTTTAGGATGAGCTGGAGTGATGGAGCTCTTTTAGGATGAGCTGGAGTAATGGAGTGCCTTTAGGATGAGCTGGATTGGTGGAGCTCTTTTAAGATGAGCTGGAGTTGTTGAGCTCCTTTAGGATGAGCTGGAGTGGTGGAGCTCCACCCAGTACCTTTGGGATGAGCTGGAGTAATGGAGTGCCTTTAGGATGAGCTGGATTGGTGGAGCTCTTTTAGGATGAGCTGGAGTGGTGGAGCTCTTTGGGATGAGCTGGAGTGGTGGAGCTCCACCCAGTACCTTTGGGATAAGCTGGAGTGATGGAGCTCCTTTAGGATGAGCTGGAGTGAAAGACCTCCACCCAGTATCTTTGGGATGAGCTGGAGTGACGAAGGTGGAGTGATGGAGCTCCTTTAGGATGAGCTGGAGTGACGGAGCGCCTTTAGGATGAGCTGGAGTGATGGAGCTCCTTTAGGATGAGCTGGATTGGTGGAGCTCCTTTAGGATGAGCTGGAGTGGTGGAGATCCTTTAGGATGAGCTGGATTGGTGGAGCTTCTTTAGGATGAGCTGGAGTGATGGAGCTCCTTTAGGATGAGCTGGAGTGGTGGAGCTCCTTTGGGACAAGCTGGAGTGTTGGAGCTCCTTTAGGATGAGCTGGATTGGTGGAGCTTCTTTAGGATGAGCTAGATTGGTGGAGCTTCTTTAGGATGAGCTGGAGTGATGGAGCTCCTTTAGGATGAGCTGGAGTGATGGAGCTCCTTTAGGATGAGCTGGAGTGGTGGAGATCCTTTAGGATGAGCTGGATTGGTGGAGCTTCTTTAGGGTGAGCTGGATTGGTGGAGATCCTTTAGGATGAGCTGGAGTGGTGGAGATCCTTTAGGATGAGCTGGAGTGATGGAGCTTTTTTAGGATGAGTTGAAGTGGTGGAGATCCTTTAGGATGAGCTGGATTGGTGGAGCTTTCTTTAGGGTGAGCTGGAGTAATGGAGCTTCTTTAGGGTGAGCTGGATTGGTGGAGCTTCTTTAGGGTGAGCTGGATTGGTGGAGCTTTCTTTAGGGTGAGCTGGATTGGTGGAGCTTCTTTAGGATGAGCTGAAATGATGGAGCTCCTTTGGGACGAGCTGGAGTGGCTTTGGTGTCCCAGCAGCTCTGTACTTTATTACGGTCACATCGATGACGCTCCTCTGAGCTAAGTTCTGAAAGCAGAACAGATGAGGGATGACTGGCTGTGTCCCATTCATTCAGAGCGGAGCTCCATCCGCACTGCTCTTCTGGAAAGTGAGAAATTAATTGGGGACGACCCAAAAAAAGTTTGCCGGAAAACTAGAACAGGAACAATTGTTGTCCTACTAGAGTTCTACAGCACAGTAAACACACAGTGTCTCTCTCCCTCTCTCTCTCTCTCCCTCTCCCTCTCTCTCTCTCTCTCTTTCCCATCTCTCACTTTCTCTCTCTATCTATTTCTCTGTTTTCTTGCCTTTTATCCTTTCATCTTCTCCCTTTGTCCCCTCAGACTCTCTCTCTCTGTGTCTATCTCAATCTGTCTCACTGTCTCTCTTTCAGTCTCTGTCTCTCTCTCTCTCTCTCTCTCTCTCTCTCTCTGCCTCTGTCTCTCCATGGTTTCTCCTTTCATCCTCTCGTGTCCCTCTGTTCTCCCTCTCTCTCATCCTTCCCCCTTTTGTCTCAGTCTCACGTCAGCTTTCACTCCGCTGCACTGACCTCATTCCTCAGAGCGAGCGGGCGAGAGAGACAGAGAGACACAGGAAGAGAGAGAGTTGCGGTGAGAGTTGGGTGTCTGAAGTTCACTTCTCCAGTTTAACGCTGGAGCTACGAGGCTAATCCAGCTAACAACGAAAAGAAGCTTATGTACAATAATTAGCGCAGCGCTAACTGCAGGCCTTAATCATCACACACTCGCTTCCAAGACTGCGTGGAGGTGTTCAGTAATCTCTAATAGACTTGATTGACTGTTCCATCATGGTTGCTATGCTGTTGGTATGCAGATGCTTATTGGTTGCTATGCTGTTGTGATGTGGTTGCTATAGTATGTAAAGCGGTTGCTATGGGGTTGCTAGGAGGTTGATGTGCTGTTCAAGTAGTTGCTATGCTGTTGGTATGCAGTTGCTTGTTGGTTGCTATGCTGTTGTGATGTGGTTGCTATAGTATGTAAAGCGGTTGCTATGGGGTTGCTAGGAGGTTGATGTGCTGTTCAAGTAGTTGCTATGTTGTTGGTATGCAGTTGCTTGTTGGTTGCTATGCTGTTGTGATGTGGTTGCTATAGTATGTAAAGCGGTTGCTATGGGGTTGCTAGGAGGTTGATGTGCTGTTCAAGTAGTTGCTATGCTGTTGGTATGCAGTTGCTTGGTGGTTGCTATGCTGTTGGGGTGTGGTTGCTATGGTATATAAAGTGGTTGCTATGGGGTTGCTAGGATGTTGATGTGCTGTTCAAGTAGTTGCTATGCTGTTGGTATGCAGTTGCTAGGTTTTTGCTATGCTGTTGGGATGTAGTTGCTATGGTATATAAAGTGGTTGCTATGGGGTTGCTAGGAGGTTGATGTGCAGTTCAAGTAGTTGCTATGCTGTTGGTATGCAGTTGCTTGGTGGTTGCTATGCTGTTGGGGCGTGGTTGCTATGGTATATAAAGTGGTTGCTATGGGGTTGCTAGGAGGTTGATGTGCTGTTCAAGTAGTTGCTATGCTGTCGGTATGCAGTTACTTGGTGGTTGCTATGCTGTTGGGATGTGGTTGCTATGGTATTTAAAGTGGTTGCTATAGGGTTGCTTGGAGGTGGATGTGCTGTTCAAGTAGTTCCTTATGCTGTTGGTATGCAGTTGCTTGTTGGTTGCTATGCTGTTGTGATGTGGTTGCTATAGTATGTAAAGCGGTTGCTATGGGGTTGCTAGGAGGTTAATGTGCTGTTCAAGTAGTTGCTATGCTGTTGGTATGCAGTTGCTTGTTGGTTGCTATGCTGTTGTGATGTGGTTGCTATAGTATGTAAAGCGGTTGCTATGGGGTTGCTAGGAGGTTAATGTGCTGTTCAAGTAGTTGCTATGCTGTTGGTATGCAGTTGCTAGGTTTTTGCTATGCTGTTGGGATGTAGTTGCTATGGTATATAAAGTGGTTGCTATGGGGTTGCTAGGAGGTTGATGTGCAGTTCAAGTAGTTGCTGTGCTGTTGGTATGCAGTTGCTTGGTGGTTGCTATGCTGTTGGGGCGTGGTTGCTATGGTATATAAAGTGGTTGCTATGGGGTTGCTAGGATGTTGATGTGCTGTTCAAGTAGTTGCTATGCTGTTGGTATGCAGTTGCTAGGTTTTTGCTATGCTGTTGGGATGTAGTTGCTATGGTATATAAAGTGGTTGCTATGGGGTTGCTAGGAGGTTGATGTGCTGTTCAAGTAGTTGCTATGCTGTCGGTATGCAGTTGCTTAGTGGTTGCTATGCTGTTGGGATGTGGTTGCTATGGTATTTAAAGTGGGTGCTATGGGGTTGCTAGGAGGTTGATGTGCTGTTCAAGTAGTTGCTATGCTGTCGGTATGCAGTTACTTGGTGGTTGCTATGCTGTTGGGATGTGGTTGCTATGGTATTTAAAGTGGTTGCTATAGGGTTGCTTGGAGGTGGATGTGCTGTTCAAGTAGTTCCTATGCTGTTGGTATGCAGTTGCTTGTTGGTTGCTATGCTGTTGTGATGTGGTTGCTATAGTATGTAAAGCGGTTGCTATGGGGTTGCTAGGAGGTTAATGTGCTGTTCAAGTAGTTCCTATGCTGTTGGTATGCAGTTGCTTGGTGGTTGCTATGCTGTTGGGATGTAGTTGCTATGGTATATAAAGTGGTTGCTATGGGGTTGCTAGGATGTTGATGTGCTGTTCAAGTAGTTGCTATGCTGTTGGTATGCAGTTGCTTGGTGGTTGCTATGCTGTCAGTATGCAGTTTCTATTGTATATAAGGTGGTTATCATAGGGTTGCTGTTGGTTACCAAGTTGCTGTTGTACATAAGGTGATCACTATGTGGTTACTATGATATTCCTAAGCTGTTCAAGTGGTTACTATGATGTTGGTTGGTAGCTACTATGATATATAAGGTGGTTGCTATGAGGTTGCAAGATGGTTGCTATGCTGTTCAAGTAGTTGCTATGCTGTTGGTATGCATTCGCTAGGAGGTTGCTTTGTTGTCTGTATGCGGTTGCTATTGTATATAATGTGGTTACTACTGGGTTAATTGGAAATTGCTATGCTATTCAGTTGGTTGCTATGCTATTTGTAAGTGGTTGCTATTGTATATGAGGTGGTTGCTACACTGTAGAGTTGCTAGGGAATTGCTATGCTGTTGAACTAGTTACTAAGCTGTTGGCAATGGATTATATGGTATCCCAGGTGGTGGATATAAGTTTTTTAGGAGGTTGCTATGCTGTTCAAGTGGTTGCTGTGCTGTTGGTAAGAGGTTGATATGGTATCCCAGGTGGTGGACATAGGGTTTTTAGGAGGTTGCTATGCTGTTCATGTGGTTGCTGTGGTGTTGGTAAGAGGTTGATATAATATCCTGAGTGGTGGACATAGGATTTTTTAGGAGGTTGCTAGGTGGTTCATGTGGTTGCTGTGGTGTTGGAAAAGGTTGATATGGTATCCCAGGTGGTTGATGTGGGTTTGCTCAGAGGGTGTTCCAGGTATTTGCTATGCATTTGGTTTCTATGGTATTTTGTTGCTATGGGGTTGCTGTATATAGAACCCTATTTGCTTAGCGTGTGCACACTTCACACACTGCCTCCAGGCCGGGGAGTGTGTAGAGAATGGGCGAGAGAGCGAAAGAGGGAGCGAGAGACAGAGAGGGACATGGTGTGAATGAAAAAGTAATGACAGAGCGATTGAAAGGATGACCGTAGGGTGAAGACCCCTTTTAGCTCCGCATCAAAGCAAACGCCCAGGGAGCTCTGATCCACGCCACGGCAACAAACACAGGCCGACAAGCGTGTGTGTAAGTGTGTGTGTGTGTCATCACTCTGCTAACCACAGTACAACTCACAGAGCTGGTGCCGTGATGTGCTGTTCGAGTGGTTGCCATGCTGTGGGTAAGTGGTGGCTGTGGTATCCATGGTGGTTGCTATAGGATTGCTAGGTGGTTGCTATGCTGTTGCTGTGGTATTAAATGTGATTGCTGTGGGGTCAGTATGCAGCTGCTATTCTGTCTTAGTGGTTGAAATGCTGTTGGTAAGTGGTGGCTGTGGTATCCAAGGTGATTGCTTGAGGATTGCTAGGTGGTTGCTATGCTGTTGCTGTGGTATTAAATGAGATTGCTGTGGGGTCAGTATGCAGCTGCTATTCTGTCTAAGTGGTTGCCATGCTGTTGGTAAGTGGTGGCTGTGGTACTCAAGGTGGTTGCTTGAGGATTGTTAGGCGGTTGCTATGCTGTTGCTGTGGTATTAAATGTGATTGCTGTGGGGTCAGTATGCAGCTGCTATTCTGTCTAAGTTGTTGCCATGCTGTCGGTAAGTGGTGGCTGTGGTATCCATGGTGGTTGCTAGAGGATTGCTAGACGGTTGCTATGCTGTTGCTGTGGTATTAAATGTGATTGTTGTGGGGTCAGTATGCAGCTGCTATTCTGTCTAAGTTGTTGCCATGCTGTCGGTAAGTGGTGGCTGTGGTATCCAAGGTGATTGCTTGAGGATTGCTAGGTGGTTGCTATACTGTTGCTGTGGTATTAAATGTGATTGATCTGGGATCAGAATGCAGCTGCTATTCTGTCAAAGTGGTTGCCATGCTGTTGTTAAAGGGGTGGCTGTGGTACCCAAGGTGGTCGTTAAATCATTTCTAGGGGTTGCTATGCTGATGGTGAGTAGTTGCTGTGATATTAAATGTGATTGCTGTGGGGTCAGTATGCAGCTGCTATTCTGTCTTAGTGGTTGCCATACTGTTGGTAAGTGGTGGCTGTGGTACCCAAGGTGGTCGCTAGTGGATTGCTAGGCAGTTGCTATGTTGTTGCTGTGGTATTAAATGTGATTGATCTGGGCTCCGTATGCAACTGTTATTCTGACTAAGTGGTTGCCATGCTGTTGGTTCGTGGTGGCAGTGGTACCCAAGGTGGTCGCTAGAGGATTGCTTGGAGGTTGCTATGCTGTTGGTACATGGTTGCTGTGGTATCTAATGCGGTTGCTAAACAGTTGCAATAATATTTAAGTGGTTACCATGTTCAATCCCAGAGGGTTGCTAGAGGAGCTAGCAGGTTGCTATGCTGTTTTAGCAGCTTGCCAGGCTGTGGGTATGTGGTTGCTATGGTGTCTTATTGGATTGGAACTGGTTTGCGTGGTATTAAAGGTGATTGCATTTTTTTTGCAATTTTAAGTGCTTAGATTGTTACCGTGGGGTTGCTAGGTTGTTGCTATATTGTTTCAAGTGGTTGCTGTGCTGTTGGTAAGTGGTTGCTATGATACCTCTATGGCTTTCTGGTGCTGCCTCCTGCTGGCTTGTGTACTGCAGCATTATCACACACATGAAAACAGATACACTGCATTTTCGTCATACAACAGTGCACACACACACACACACACACACACACACACACACACAGTGTAGGTCCTGCCTGTCCTGCTGCTGTGCTCTGGTGCACACCTTGTGAGGAGGATTAGGGAGATTAATAACAGGTGATTATTAAGATAAATAAAGCAGTTCCAGCTGCTGTTGCGGCTCATATTAATAACAGCCCCATCGTTAGCGCTCTGACAGCGGCATTAACCCCACCCCCACCTCAGTGGGGTCTCTGCATGCTTCTGGGATGATGGAGAGAGCAGGTTTAGGAGTTAGTGGTGGTGTTTAGCCGTGCCTCGTTCAGGTCAAGCCCTTATTCATCAAACGCCCAGAGAACAAAGCACTACAGCTGAGCTCAGAGTCAGAGCATCCTCCACAACACGGTTCTAGATTTAGTACAGAACTGCAGAGTGAACAGACCATAAATACATACATTTACTGCACCTGAGATTAGGATACAGTACCATACTTTCACTATAGTACAGTTTCAGCTCTTTAATTGAGTTAGATTGAGATACAGTACCATACTTTCACTATAGTACAGTTTCAGCTCTTTAATTGAGTTAGATTGGGGTACAGTACCATACTTTCACTATAGTACAGTTTCAGCTCTTTAATTGAGTTAGATTGGGGTACAGTACCATACTTTCACTATAGTACAGTTTCAGCTCTTTAATTGAGTTAGATTGGGGTACAGTACCATACTTTCACTATAGTACAGTTTCATCTCTTTAATTGAGTTAGATTGGGATACATTACCATACTTTCACTATAGTACAGTTTCAGCTCTTTAATTGAGTTAGATTGGGGTACAGTACCATACTTTCACTATAGTACATTTAATTGAGTTAGATTGGGATACAGTACCATACTTTCACTATAGTACAGTTTCAGCTCTTTAATTGAATTAGATTGGGGTACAGTACCATACTTTCACTATAGTACAGTTTCAGCTCTTTAATT
>NC_132889.1:37683574-37686074 GCF_030463535.1 Salminus brasiliensis | reverse complement strand
ATCACACAGACCATATACATCACACACTCCACACACACACCACATAGACTGCACACACCCTACACACCACACAGACTGCACACATCATACACACCACACAGACTGTACATACCCCCCCCCCCGGCTGCTGCTAATTGCCGCAGAACTTGTTGATACAAATCAATGCTGTGTTACATTGTGAGCCAATGCAGTGAAAGCTGAGGTAGAAGAGTGGACACACGCACACAAACACACACTCACACACTATGGTTGGAATTCACCTATATGTTTCTAAAGGGATGTCATTTCACTTGTAATTACTTTGTGTTATAAGATTATTATAACATAATATATATTATTACCTAGATATTATAACAGGTCATCAGAATCAACAATGGAATACCTACAAGCGCTGGGTGGTTAGAGCACTGGGTTCGATACCAGGGTTCATCCAGCTGTTAGACCCTGGAGCAAGGCTCCTAACAGGACTTCTCTGCTCCTTGGGCATTGCGGTGGAGGCTGCCCATGGGCACGTGGGCTCACTGTCCACTGTGTGTGTGTGTGTGAGGCTTAAAGGCAGAGGTCGGTTTCTATCTGTGTTTAACACTGATGGTAAATAGGATTGTCTCGTTTGTCCCCTCATGCTTTGTGCGCCCCCTCATGGCATACAGCTGTACACATGCATTTCTGGACAAGCTGAGAGCTGCAGAAGCTTGATCTGAAGGTGGAGCAGCATGTGGGCTGAGGTGGTGGAGTAACACTACAGGATTATACACTAATATGACTGTATGGGTTCTGCAGCGTTACACAGCAGTTCTGGAGAGAGGTTCTCCTCCTGCAGCTCCACCACCAAACCTCCATAGTGCAGTAGCAGCAGCAGCGCTCCGGCCCGGAGTGGGAATGACGGAGACGCCGTTCTCCCCGTTCAGTTCAGTCAGTGGAGCATCAGCATGATCCTGAAGCTGCTGATTGAAGGTAATGGAAGGAAAGCAGCAGCCTCGCTCCTCAGTCTCAGTCCTGGAAAACTCGAGCAGATTGTATCCAGAGGAGGAAGCCGTGTAAATCTGTTTCTTACATGAAAGCAGCTTTGATAGGCCTCAGCTCTCATCTCTCATCTCCACAAGCATGTCCCTAACATCCTGCCTCCGAGCCACCCCCCCCTCCCCAACACCTGCAATAGAGAGAGAGAGATGCAGGTGCAATCATAAATGTACTAAATCTGAAATATAGACATGCACTAAATGTCCAAAAGTTTGTGGACACCCCTTCTGATGTGCAAATGTGTGCACACATACACACACAGCTTGTCTAGTCCCTGTAGAGAAGTACTGCCAGTAGAATAGGACTCTCTGGAGCAGATTGTCAACATGAACCTATTGGCTCCATGCTGCCTAATGCCAGGCGTGGGCTAGTAGAGGGGTACAAGGCCCCCCAGCATTGAGCTGTGGAGCAGTGGAAGAACTGTGTTCTCTGGAATGATGGATGATGGGGCTCTATCCTGTACTTTTGAATAGGATGATCATGCTGGGTGCAATCAAGTGCAATCAAATCCTCACATCAATGCTTTACTCAAAATCTAGTTTTAATAGCCTTGATTTCAGAACTAACCATGAATGTGCATATGTCCCAATACTTTTGTCAATGTTTGTAGTGCAAGAAATCTGTGATATTGGCTGAATTGGATGTTTGATTCGTTTAAATGAGTCAGAATCGTCCACTCACTAATCCTGAGTGTGTTCTCTCTCTCCCTCTGTCTCTCTCTCTCACAGGAAACTTTAAGGGACTGTGTAAACAGATAGACCACTTCCCAGAAGATGCGGATTACGAAGCGGACGCCTCCGAGTACTTCTTACGTGAGTGAATCTCCTGTGTCTTTCAGCTGGTGAATCAGGAATGGGCTCTTTTCTGGTTCACCTGTGATGCGGTTCTGCGGCCTTCCTGCAGTAAGAGAGCTTAAAGCCTGAAAGAGGGAGTTGCCCCCCCCCAAACACACCCCCCAACCACCACAACCTCACATGAACTAAAGCACTCACTTTAGTCCTTTAGTAATGGGCTAAATGTCCAAAAGTTTGTGGACACTCCTTCTAATGAGTGCATTCAGCTAATTTAAGATGCACCCATTGCCGAGACAGATGTGCAAATGCACACACACACATACATACATACACAGCTTATCAAGTCCCTGAAGAGAACTACTGCTAAAAGAATAGGACTCTCTGGAGCAGATAGGAGTGGGCTAGAGGGGTATAAAGCCCCCCAGCATTGAGGAGCTGTGGAGCAGTGGAAGAACTGTTCTTCTCTAGAATGATGATGGATTGTGCTCCGTTCAATAATTTTGGATGGGATGATGAGGCGGTGAGGTGGTGAGGTGGTTATCCTCCTGCATCCTGACCTCACTAATGCTGCGTTACTCCAACAAAAGCGGGATCAGCTCTTTTTAACACTAGAAGAAACAATGAATGAACAGGTGTCTCAATACTTTTGTCCATATAGTATACTCATGAAGAGGGGTTTTTAACTC
>NC_132889.1:37656074-37678574 GCF_030463535.1 Salminus brasiliensis | reverse complement strand
AGTTTATTAAACTGTAGAAACCATATTGCCAGACTGCTCCTCCTCACACACACACACACACACACACACACACACACACACAAACACACACACATTTTTATTACATTTCATGATCATCTACCACCAGGCCTGTGGGGGGGGGGGGGGGGGGGTGGATGGGGGCACATGGCACTGAGGCCTGGGGCAGCGGGCATGAACACACACACACACACACACCAGTTCAATCCACTGCCCAAGTAGTCCCCATTCTTTTAGATTTGCCCCTCTTTTACCATCATCAAACTACCTGGAGGTCTACCTGGTGTCACGCCTGAAAAGATACCATGCTAGCTACGGCGACCAGATCTCTGGAGGGTGGAGACGGACATGCAGGAAGGTGTTGCCGGGATACCGACTGAAGGGTGTCGCGATCACAGCTCTAAGTCCATGATCAGCATGCTCGTGGATGAGGAAAAGATCACACAGAGAGCTGTCCGTCTTAAGTAGAAAAGTTTATTGCAGTATTCTGCAGAATACGGAGACCACACAGCACACGGAAAATGCCCATAGTAGTCTGATGTTCGTACAAAAGTTGTTCCCTTTTATAGTTCTCTATAGGGAGTAAAAAGCGTCGCTGTCGATTACAGCAAGATTAAAAGTGCCTGAATCGATCTGCAAAGCCAACGTCACTTTCTTTCCTCCCTTACCCCAGCTAGCTAATAGTCGCCTATCCTTCGGTCAGTTGGACAGCTAGCTGCAGCTAGCTAATATGCTAGCTAGCTCCTTGCTGTTCGTTGTCATAAGTAACGCACCGTACATGTTTGTCAGACCCGATATCAAACGCTCGGCATAGCAAATGGACCATTTTATCGCTATTTTGCCACACGCTAATGTTAACTCAAGTAGCATTTAGCTAGTGAGCTACACTTCCCACAATGCCGCATCACTGATCGCTATAGCCACAGGGGTGCTTAGCGAGTTTCAGCCGGCCCGGCCTTGTAGCAGCATGGTTACATTTCATGCGTGGCACCAGGTTGTAGGTTCGTCAGTGTTTTTGGATAGTGCTGTAGTCATGGCAACAGACACTCAGTAGGGGATTATTTTGCGATAACGATAATTAGACGATACTTTTCATCCTTGAGTTGGTCAAATTCTCGCATTGCGCTCGTTCTGCTTATTTATTTACCTAAATCTGAAGCATTCAAGTAAAAATAATAGAAAAACAAAAGTGCAAGAGTTACTGACATTACAAACGGGATCGTTTTTCACATTAAATTTTAATTTAATATTAATTTACTACATTTATATGAATTATATATAGATATATATTATGTTATTTATTGTTATTTTCAAAGGTTTTACATTTGATCATTTTGCTTCATCTATGTTTAAACATCTGAAAAAATTCCAGATCTACGTAAACTGTAAATGACGGGACATATACAGGGGTCGCACTTTCTGGCGGCGTTACTTCTAGAAGAAACAGTGCAGTCACATGATCTGATACTGTCTGTCTGTCAGAATATGGGACTGCACACTTTAGAAGTGGGACTGCCCACTGAGGTCACAGAATTCAACGGTCACAGAGTACAGAGTACGGTCCAACAGGTGCTTGGCTGGTTTCGGCCTGTAGTGGGCAGCAGACTGCCGAAGTTTTTAATAATCTTCATATTCAGCTCGGACGTTAGTTCGCAGATGGTGAAATAAGTTCGTAGTTGAGCTGCTGTTTTTAATCGCAACCGATTTTGCGGTTTAGAGCTCCGGGCTGTTGATGACAGGGTTGTGGGTTCGATACCCGGGCTCGGCAAGCTGCCACTGTTGGGCCTTTGAGCAAGGCCCTTCACCCTCTCTCTGCTCCCTGGGCGCTGGAGTTGACTGCCCACCGCTCTGGGTGTGTGTGTGTGCTCACTACCCCTAGTTCACCAGTGTGTGTGTGTGTGTTCACTCCCACAGATGGGTCAAATGCGTGGGGCACATTTCAGTTTCACTGAATTATGCAGAGTATTTTAGAAATTTGGTGAAATTCCCCTTTTAAAGGAATCAAAGAAGATGCGTGTGTGTGTGTGTGTGTGTGTGTGTGTGTGTGTGTGTGTGATCACCACCGCTCTGGGCTGATTGCAGTCCCGGCTGATGCAAAGCCTTGCTGGGTCTTCTCGCTTTGCTGCAGTGCATCCTGTGTGCTGGTCACTGTGGCTGACGTCACCTGTGTGAGTGCACGCGAGTGCCATTCATCAACTGGAGCTTGCATGTCGTTTACAGCCCGGACGGAGGAACCTGCTGAGAACACACTCGCGGGGTTCTCACATGAATCTGGCAAACATGAGAGCAACTTCATGAAAAACAGCCGCACAATAATCGTCCGGTTACTCTGCACTGCAGGGAATTCACCTTACACTGTGATTACGCTCTACAGGCCTCTGTCTCTGTGTGTGTGTGTGTGTGTGTGTGTGTGTGTGTGTGTGTGTGGAGCTGTTCAAGTACAGCCAGCTATGGTGGTTTTGTGTCGAGTAATAAGTTAGGTGTCCCCTAAGAACAATAAGTAGCATACAGGATAAGTGTGTGTGTGTGTTAAGGCTTGAGTGTTATGGACAAACTAAAATGACAAAAGTATTGGGACACCTGCTCACCCATTCATAGTTTTTTTCTAAAATTAAGGACATTAAAAAGAGTTGATCCTGTGTCTGTGACTGTCTCTACTGTCCAGAGCAGAAGATTTTCTACTAGATTTTGAAGTTTGGACCATTGCTGTGAGGATTTAATTGCATTCAGCGACAAGAGCAGCATCACCACCACAGTTGTTCCACTGCTCCACAGCTTAAAGCTGGGGGGCTTTATACCCCTCTAGCCCACGCCTGGCATTAGGCAGCATGGTGCCAATAGGGTCATGTGTACTATCTACTCCAGGGAGTCCTATTCTATTGGCAGTACTTCTTTACAGGGACTGGATAAGCTGTGTGCTTTTCAGAAATTAAAAAAAGAAGTAATTGTCATGATTGGTTCTTATCAGGACTTATTATTGGCCAAATGGTGTGTATCAGTTGTAGTGTGTGTATGTGTGTGTGTGTGTGTGTGTGTGTGTAGTGAGTGGGCGGGGCTGTAGGCAGTATTAATAAGTGTTTGTAGAGTTGGATCAATGGTTCTGCAGGCCGAAGCACCTGATTAGCATGGCCCTGCGCATCAGCACATTCACACCAGTGGGAGGCTGATTAAGGGTGCATGCTAATTTCCTTTCACTGAGCTGTCAGAGTGCGAGAGCAGAGATCAAAGACCTCCGTCAGGACGAGGCTGTGTGTGTGAGACTGTGTGAGACTGTGTGAGATGCTGTGCGAGAGGCTGTGTGTGAGGCTGTGTGAGAGGCTGTGTGAGAGGCTGTGTGTGAGGCTGTGTGAGAGGCTGTGTGAGAGGCTGTGTGTGAGGCTGTGTGAGAGGCTGTGTGAGAGACTGTGAGAGGCTGTGTGAGAGGCTGTGTGAGAGGCTGTGTGAGAGACTGTGAGAGGCTGTGTGAGAGGCTGTGAGTGAGGCTGTGTGAGAGGCTGTGTGAGAGACTGTGAGAGGCTGTGTGAGAGGCTGTGAGTGAGGCTGTGTGAGAGGCTGTGTGTGAGACTGTGTGAGAGGCTGTATGAGAGACTGTGTGAGATGCTGTGTGTGAGGCTGTGTGAGAGGCTGTGTGAGAGGCTGTGTGAGAGACTGTGTGAGAGACTGTGAGAGGCTGTGTGAGAGGCTGTGTGTGAGTCTGTGTGAGATGCTGTGTGAGAGACTGTGTGAGAGGCTGTGTGAGAGGCTGTGTGAGAGACTGTGTGAGTCTGTGTGAGATGCTGTGCGAGAGGCTGTGTGAGAGGCTGTGCGAGAGGCTGTGCGAGAGGCTGTGTGAGAGGCTGTGAGAGGCTGTGAGAGGCTGTGTGAGAGACTGTGTGAGAGGCTGTATGAGAGACTGTGTGAGATGCTGTGTGTGAGGCTGTGTGAGAGACTGTGTGAGAGGCTGTGTGAGAGACTGTGTGAGAGGCTGTGTGAGAGACTGTATGAGAGACTGTGTGAGAGACTGTGTGAGAGGCTGTGTGAGAGACTGTGTGAGATGCTGTGTGAGAGACTGTGTGAGAGGCTGTGTGTGAGGCTGTGTGAGAGGCTGTGTGAGATGCTGTGAGTGAGGCTGTGTGAGAGGCTGTGTGAGAGACTGTGAGAGACTGTGAGAGGCTGTGTGAGAGGCTGTGTGAGAGGCTGTGTGAGAGACTGTGTGAGAGACTGTGAGAGGCTGTGTGAGAGGCTGTGAGTGAGGCTGTGTGAGAGGCTGTGTGTGAGACTGTGTGAGATGCTGTGAGTGAGGCTGTGTGAGAGACTGTGTGAGAGGCTGTGTGAGAGACTGTGTGAGAGGCTGTGTGAGAGACTGTGTGAGAGACTGTGTGAGAGGCTGTGAGTGAGGCTGTGTGAGAGACTGTGTGAGATGCTGTGAGTGAGGCTGTGTGTGAGTCTGTGTGAGAGGCTGTGTGAGAGACTGTGTGAGAGGCTGTGTGAGAGACTGTGTGAGATGCTGTGTGTGAGGCTGTGTGAGAGACTGTGTGAGAGGCTGTGAGAGACTGTGTGAGAGGCTGTGTGAGAGACTGTGTGAGAGACTGTGTGAGAGACTGTGTGAGACGCTGTGTGTGAGGCTGTGTGAGAGACTGTGTGAGAGACTGTGAGAGACTGTGTGAGAGGCTGTGCGAGAGGCTGTGAGTGAGGCTGTGTGAGAGGCTGTGAGTGAGGCTGTGTGAGATGCTGTGTGAGACGCTGTGTGTGAGGCTGTGTTTGAGTCTGTGTGAGATGCTGTGCGAGAGGCTGTGTGAGAGGCTGTGTGAGAGGCTGTGTGAGAGGCTGTGTGAGAGACTGTGTGAGAGACTGTGAGAGGTTGTGAGAGGCTGTGTGAGAGGCTGTGTGAGAGACTGTGAGAGGCTGTGTGTGAGACTGTGTGTGAGACTGTGTGAGAGGCTGTGTGAGACTGTGTGAGAGGCTGTGTATAAGGCTGTTATCAGACAAATGTAAAAAGCTGATGGTGTTAGTGAGGTCAGAATGTTGGATGACCATCACCCCACCTCATCCCCAACTCACACAGTTCCTCCACTGCTCCACAGCTCAATGCTGGGGGGCTTTCTACCCCTCTAGCCCACGCCTGGCATTAGGCAGCATGGTGCCAATAGGGTCACATTGATCTGCTCCAGGGAGTCCTATTCTATTGGCAGTACTTCTCTACAGGGCCTAGAAAAGCCTCATCAATCTGCATCATGCTAAAACTAGCGGTAACTGCATGGTTGTGGCCATGCTGCTCCGCTAGCTGGCTAAAGGGACATGCCGTTCCCTCCAGACTCCGCAGTAGCTAGCAGCGCAGCTGACCTTGACCCAAATCAAAACTGTGACCTCCTGCTAATCACCTATCTCCAACGGCCCGTCCAGATCAGCTTTCTTCCTTCAAAGAAGCGTCTGCCGACCCCTGGCCCGTCGCCTCTCCCCAGCCATTAGCCGGGGAGAAAGGTGAGAGCGCTAATTTGAACCAGGTCATATCGTTAGTCTCAGCTAGCGGGCTAAGAGTGACAGGGCAGGCATTAAAAAAAAGGAAGGCAGCAGCTTGGCTCGCCACAGTGTCCTTGCTGTGAAAGTAGGTAAGTGGAAAACTGTTTTTAGAGACCGTTTGGGTCGAGCCGGAGCGGTTCAGCTGCTTTGCTGTAGTTAAAAATTAAAGCAGCGTACTGGAAACAACGCTCAGCTGTTCCCGCCCGCGCTGGCATGGCACTGTTGTACGGCTGTACAGCTGTACAGGCTGCTGCTAATGCTTACAGATTATTATCTAGAACAGTACACTAGGAATAAAACACTAAAGGGACAAAAGTAATGGGACACCTACACTATTCCACCTACAGGAGATTTTCTGACATCTAGGAGGGAGGAGATTTCACCAGCTGACTTGCTTGTTGTTGGTGCAGCGGTGTCTCCTATTACATACAGAACCATGCTGGCTGGAGTTCAACGACACTTCAGCTGCTCCAAACCTGACTAGTGCGCCCCCAAGTGGTTGAAAATTTTGTCCCGCTGCGTCTGTAACTCCGCTGATGATGAAAAATTCACTACTTCATAGAGGTGGACGGCGACCCGGTCCGAATGTTAATGCGCCCACTGGTTGTCGTGGTGACATCTGAATCAGAATACAAACCAGGCTTTGAGCGCCCCCTCATGGCGTACAGCTGTACACATGCATTTCTGGACAAGCTGAGAGGTAGAGCAGCATGTGGACTGAGGTGGTAGAGTAATACTGCAGGATTTTACACTAACAGGATTGCCGTGGTGACATCTGAAGCAGAAGAGTCCCTGATTGGCTGCTTTCTACGCTGCCCGCTCCCAACCCCAAGCGTGCTGACAGGAGGCGGAGACCCACTAATAATGAGGGTGAAAGTACTTGTTAAAGCGATATTATGTAAAAATTTTATTTTTTCACTCCAGGGCTCCCCCTACAGTTGGGAAGTGTACTGTTCACTATTACTCCACTGCAGTAAATACAAACCAGGCTTTGAGCGCCTCCTCATGGCTTACAGATTTATGGACAAGCTGAGAGGTAGAGCAGCATGTGGGCTGAGGCGGTAGAGTAACACTACAGGATTTTACACTAATATGACTCTATGGGTTCTGCAGCGTTACACAGCAGCAGTTCTGGAGAGAGGTTCTCCTCCTGCAGCTCCACCACCAAACCTCCATAGTGCAGTAGCAGCAGCAGCGTTCCGGCCCGGAGTGGGAATGATGGAGACGCCGTTCTCCCCGTTCAGTTCAGTCAGTGGAGCATCAGCATGATCCTGAAGCTGCTGATTGAATAATCTGTTATACCACAGATCCCACAGGACACCTTCAGACGTCTTGTAGAGTCCATGCCTCGATGGTTCTGAGCTGTCTTGGCGGCACGGAAAGTACATCCACAATATTAGGCAGGTGGTTTTAATGTTATGGCTGATATGGTTGCGTCAGTACATTCCGCACCTTTTCCCAGCAGTATCACATCAGGGTCTATTTTTGTGTTGGGCTAAATGGAAGGTGAAGTGGAGGTGAGCATCTGCACCGCTCTCACAGCAGCTCATCATCAGCATACGGCGTAACTGAGAACTCGAGGCAGGTGCTGTTCTTCGATCCCTGTGTGTTCTCGGTTCTAAAAGCAGGCTGTGTGACTGAAAGGTGTCATTTCTTCCTCCTCTTTCCTCTCCCTCTGTTGCATTTCTTTACCCCAGGCATGACTAGTCTATTCCTCCTCTCATCTCGCGGCTCATAATGCTGCGCTAACAGCGCCCCCACCCCCCCAAACTGCAGCCCCTGACAGACACTCTGAGCTGCTGTCTTCATCGGCAGTGTCATGGCTGGGAATCGTGAGCGCAGCAGCCGGCCCTCAGGGCTCAGTCAATGCTTCAGATCCCAGAGAAAGACCCGCCCACACACCCATCACTCAAAAACAGCCCCCCTCTCGCCAAAAAATACCAAAAATGAAATTATTCCTCTAATAAAAATAAATAAAAGCAGAGATAGGCGGAGAGAGGGCTGATGTGTGTGAATCTCATGCATACATTAAGAGAGCGGCTCACTCAGGCATGCAGGATCAGAGACACGGCATGAGAGTGTGTGTGTGTGTGTGTGTGTGTGTGTTCGACAGAGAGAGATTCACACACATCAGCTTTTTTCCCCTCCCCCTTCTATCTCATTTATTTATTAATTTATTACAGTACTCAACACTCTAATCTCTAAAAAGGGTTCTATAAAGAACTTAAAAAGGGTTCTTCGGCTCGTAACAGCAGTGGAACCCTTTTAGTGCTCTATGGAACACCTACGAAAGGTTATACACCATCGTGAAGAACCATTTCTTTGATCCAAGCATCCAGATGATTCTTTGGGTTCTATATGGAGCTATCTAGATACTAAAGAACCAGTTATTAACGAGTGTATTGTTATTGTTCTAGCTCTTATTGCCCGTCCATATCTCACTGTAATAATCTGAGACACGACCTGGAGATGCTGCAACACAGGGGTCAAACCCAAGGTCAAGGCTCAGCAAAGCAACACAGAGCAGCAGGAAAATCCCTGAGTAATTGTAATTGTAATGTACTGAGTACTGTACTGAAATTCTCTGGATCTCAAATCTTAAATTTTATTATTTATTCTTTTTTTGAAAATGAATCATTGGATCATTGAGTTGTCAGACGTTTGATTCATTTATCCAAGCAGTTCAAAGGAATCAGTTTGGTAAACAGCTGCCTTCACTGATCACTTTGACCTGGAGCGAAAATGAATCATTTAATTTAATTCATTTGATAAGTTGAAGCTAAACAGGTGCCTTCACTAATCACTGTGATATGGAGCAAAAGTGAATCGCTGAATCATCAGATGTTTGATTTATTCAATCATGCTGGAATGAATTGGGCCTTTACTAGTCATTGTGGCCTGGAGCAAAAATGAGTCATTTGATATGATTTATTTGGTTCATTGAAACAATTCAAAAGAATCAGTTTGCTAAACAGCTGCCCTTACTAATCATTGTGGCCTGGAGCATAAATGAATCATTAAATCATCCGCTGATTCATTAAACCAGTCAGTTCAAATGAATCAGTTTGGTAAGACACTACGTTTACTAGTCTTTCTGGCCTGGAGTAAAAATGAATCATTGAATCATCAGACGTTTAATTTGTGGAAGTCGTAAGTCATGGTACAGTTCAAAAGTATCCGTTTGGTCATCAGCTGCCTTTATTGATCACTGTGGCCTAAAAGGAAAGGAAATCATTTTTAATTATTTGATTAATTTCAATTCTCTGTTTAAATGAATCAGTTCAGGTAAATGAATCAAACTATCAGACTGAATCAGAATATCACTAGAGCTGAAATTCTACCCAGCTTGCCGTTCTCTGAGGACCCTTTCTCAACCTTCTGTCACCTTCAGACCGGACACTCACACTCTCACTGCCCCCAATCAATACTTTTGGGCTCTCGCTCTCTTTCGCTCTCTCTCTCTCTCTCTCTCTCTCCAACCATCATACAAATCTACACCCTTATAGAAGAGGTTCTTCAGTGGTTTCTTTAGTTTACGTCTTTAAAGAATCCTTTGGAAAACGCTTCTTAACGGAACTAAAAGGGGTTCCATTACTGCTATTGAATCAAAGAACCCCTAAGAAAAAAGAAATCTAAGCACCTCCATCAGTTTGCAGCATTTGATTGAATCTGAGCCTAACATAAAGCCCTAAACACTTCAGAACCCATCTAGTCCCTTCTATCTGCAGAACATCCCTGATAAACACCAGTGACCCAGCTACACTGGCAGCCATACGTGCCCATGCCATAACAGTGCCCCCGCCATGTTTAACAGGTGATGTGAGTTGCGTATGCGGTCTTAAGAGGTCTTGACTCTGTTCAAATACTTGAACATGGGTCTGACTATATGGACAACTAGATAGAAGGAAGATGCAGGGAAAAATGGAAGGTAGAGCAAGAAAGGCGGCGATCATCCAACATCCTGACCTTACTAATAAATGCTCTTGTGGCTAAGTGCAATCAAATCCTCACAGCAATGATCTAGTCAAAATCTATTAGACAACCGTCTTCCCTAGACAGTAGAGACATTTACTCCAACAAAAGCAGGAGAAACTCTATTTTTAACACCTGACAAATGAACAAATGAATAAGCAGGTGTCCCAATACTTTTGTCCATTTAGTGTTTTTAGCTGATCGGCTGCATTTTGGGGTTATAAAGAAACCCAGTCGGTTTGGGACTGAATTATCACCTTAATCGGCCCTGAGTGTGGAGTGTGTGGAGTGTGTGAAATGTGTGGAGTGTGAGGAGTGTGTGGAGTGTGTGGAGTGTGAGGAGTGTGAGGAGAGTGTGTAGTGTGTGGAGTGTGTGGAGTGTGAGGAGTGTGAGGAGAGTGTGGAGTGTGAGGAGAGTGTGGAGTGTGTGGAGTGTGTGGTGTGTGAGGAGAGTGTGGAGTGTGAGGAGAGTGTGGAGTGTGAGGAGAGTGTGTAGTGTGTGGAGTGTGAGGAGAGTGTGTAGTGTGAGGAGTGTGTGGAGTGTGTGGAGTGTGAGGAGAGTGTGGAGTGTGTGGACTGTGAGGAGAGTGTGGAGTGTGTGGAGTGTGTGGAGAGTGTGAAGTGTGAGGAGAGTGTGGGGTGTGAAGTGTGAGAAGAGTGTGGAGTGTGAGGAGTGTGAGGAGAGTGTGGAGTGTGTGGAGAGTGTGAAGTGTGGGGAGAGTGTGAAGTGTGTGGAGTGTGAGGAGAGTGTGAAGTGTGTGGAGTGTGAGGAGAGGAGAGTGTGGAGTGTGAGGAGAGGAGAGTGTGGAGTGTGAGGAGAGTGTGAAGTGTGAGGAGAGTGTGAGGAGAGTGTGGAGTGTGAGGATTGTGAGAAGTGTGAGGAGAGGAGTGTGTGGAGTGTGGAGAGAGTGTGAGGAGAGGAGAGTGTGAGGAGAGTGAGAAGTGTGAGGAGAGGAGTGTGTGAAGTGAGGTTTCAGCTGTGCAGTTGGACAGTGGTGGGCTTTAGACTCTGCCCACCAGTTGAAAGGAGCACGTTTTGATCAGTGTATAATATCCTACCTTATGAAGATCAAACGGTTCAGATCTTCAGAAGTGAAACCCTTCCAGATGTTTAACCCACCTCTGCTCTGAACGGGTTCCGGACCTGAACTCCATGTTCTAACCCTGAGCTGGACCCCACACTGCAGTACTTCTCCACAGGCACTAGACAGGCTGTGTGTGTGTGTGTGTGTGTGTGTGTGTGTGTGTGTGTGTCAGCTATGGGTGCAACTTAAATATGTGCATTCATTAGACACATATGTGTCCGAATGTTTGTGGACACCTCTTCTAATGAACGCATATTCAGCTACTTTTAGTGTACGATAGCATAGCTAGAGAGAGAGAGAGAGAGGAGGTAAAAGAGAGAGAGAGAGAGAGAGAGAGAGAGAGAAAGAGAGAGAGGAGGTAAAACAGAGAGAGAGAGAGAGAGAGAGAGAGAGAGAGAGAGAGAGAGGGATGAGCGAGCCAAAGAGAAAATGGAGGTAGAAAGAGAGAAACCGAGAAAAGCTTAAGAAAGAGAGAGAGAGATAGAGAGAGAGAAGGGCCGAGCGAGGAGAGGGAGAGATAGAGAGCTGCTGACTGTGCAGGCTGAGTGAGGTGGTGAGACGGTAAGTGTCCTGATGAAAGTGTAAGTGTGCATGCTAAGTAGCGGAGCAGTGGGAGAGAGGGGGTAGAGAGGAAGGGACGAGCGAGGGAGAGTGAGAGCGAGAGAGGGAGAGAGAGAGAGAGGAAGATGAGTAAGCAGTGGGGATTAGAGAGAGGGTGAGGCTGTGCTTAAAGACATACAGCAACAGTCAGGCTTCAGGCTGCTGCTAGTGTCTTAGCTATGCTAATGTACACTATGTGTCCAAATGTTTGTGGACACCCCTTCTAAGAAATGCATAGTCAGCTACTTTAAGCTGCACCCATTGCTGACACAGATGTGCAAATGCACACACACACACACAGCTTATCTAGTCCATGTAGAGAAGTACTGCCAAAAGAATAGGACTCTCTGGAGCAGATAGTAACCATGACCCCATAATATTATTAATGCCAGGCGTGGGCTAGCGGGGTATAAAGCCCCCCAGCATTGAGCTGTGGAGCAGTGGAGGAACTGTGTTCTCTGGAGTGATGATGCTGCTCCATTTATTACCTTTGAATAGGATGAGTTGGGGAGGGGGAGGGGGTGATGAGGTGGGGTGGTGATCATCCAACATCCTGACCTTACTAATAAATGCTCTTGTCGCTAAGTGCAATCAAATCCTCACAGCAATGATCTAGTCAAAAGTTAGTAGACAGTCTTCTTCCCTGGACAGTAGAGACAGTTACTCCAACAAAAAACAGGGGAAACTCTGTTTTGTAAACACCTGAAGAATAAATGAATAAGCAGGTGTCCCAATACTTTTGTCAATTTGGTGTTTTTTAGTGGATCGGCTGCAGTTTGGGGTTAGAAAGGAGCTGTTTTTTTCCGTTTTGAGCTGAATTCTCGCTGTTTCCTCTCTCATTTTAGAGCAGCGGCTGTTGACCCACATTCAGACTGTCCTGGACTGACTCACTCGCTTCCTGTTCCTTTGTGCTCTTCCTCTTTTCCTGATAAATGATAACATAATAAACTGTCTAGTTCATTCTCAGACGGACAGAAAACACTGGAGGCCCTGTAACGTCCATCACAGGTACACTTCATATCCCATCAATAATAACCAGACAGGCCAACTCTCAGTCTCAGACAGGCTAGCCTTCTAGTAACCTTGAGGATCATCCACAAAGACCCTGTTCACACCTGGTCACTTCATACGTCTCAGGGTTATACGTAAGTATCAGTGTTAGAAGCTCTCCAGAGCTTATGAGGTGGTAGTAACTTAAGACTCCTGCAGATGGCGGCGCTGCATGAGGATGATAGGGCTATAAATACCTGCAGGGTGTGTGACAGGACTCAGGCTTTGAGAATAGATGATACAGTGCAGTGAGGGTCTCATTGGATGGGTGGAAAATGGGTCACAAGGCAGATGTTGATGATTGGCTAGTAGGAGTGACTGCATTTGGGCTAAAGTCCACAGTGTGAAGGAAGCAGCTGAATCTGCAGGTGTGTGGAAGCAGACGGTCATGCAGGTCTACCAGCAGTGGCAGAAATCCCTACAGTCTACAGGAACTTCTCGTCAGAATTGTGGCTAAGTGGCTCTAATGCACTACCACTATGTCCTGGGGGTCACAAGTTCGGACCCCGAGCCGTGCCGCTTTGCCATCATCAGCAGGGGTCTGAGAGAGCACAATTGGCTATGCTCTCTCCAGGTGGGTAGATGGCGCTCTCTCCCCGCATCACAGTTTCTGGAAGAATACATCGCTGGGAATTGCGTAGCATCAACATATGGAGCAGAGAAGGGGGCCCCGGGTGGTCCAGCGGATTAAGCCGCTGACGCCATGATCAGAGGAACGCTGGATCGCTGCTCTCTCCAGGGTGGGTAGATGGCGCTCTCTCCCCACATCGCTTTGTTGCGGTGCTGGCCGTCACTGGCGTCTGCAGTCGGGTATGTGGCACTTTCCTCCAGGCGCGTTGGTTGCCCGGTGATGTTGCTTCGGCGACAGACTGCATACGTATTGGAGGGGAAGTCCTATTCTTTTGGCAGTACAGAGACTAGACAAGCTGTGTGTGTGCACTGTGTCAGCAATGGGTGCAACTCAACGTAGCCGAATGCATTCATTAGAAGGGGTGTCCACAAACTTTTGGACAGATAGCGTATATGTAAATGTGTTTTGATTGGCTGTCCTTTTTTATAGCTCATTCGAAAGCAGTCCATCTTGAAAGTGGGCGGAGCTAAACGGCTATATATGGGATGTAAAGGTGGGCTTTTGTGACATCACAAAAACAGCGAACTCAGAAGAGTTGATTTTTGCGCCTTAGTGCTGAGAGTGTGTGTGTGTGTGTGTGTGTGTGAGAGAGAGAGAGAGTGTGTGTGAGAGAGCAGTAAAGGTTAATACACAGAGCTCTCTCTCTCTCTCTCTCTCTTTCTCTCCCCCACGGGTGGAGCTGTTTACACACTGACGGGGTGTTGATTGCTTTGTGCTGAGAGCCGAGCCGAGCAGATGCTGAAATCACCCTCACACACTCTTTACCCTCACCCCCTCTCACTCCTTCAGAGCCCACTTTACACTCCACTCCCTCACTCTCTCTCTCTCTCTCTCTGTAGGTGCTGTGAGAGCGTCCAGTATATTCCCGATCCTCAGTGTGATTCTGCTCTTCATGGGTGGTCTCTGTATCGCCGCCAGCGAGTTTTACAAGTCCCGCCACAACATCATCCTCAGCGCCGGGATCTTATTCGTTTCTGCAGGTGAGCCACTGAGAGGGGTCTGCAGCCCTCCTTCCCCATTAACCCTTCCCTGCACTGATGGGTAACCCAATAGTAATGCTTCAAACATAACTGTATTCCCTAAATTGCTGTAAGTACCTCAAGCTTTGAGCGCCCCCTCATGGACAGCTGTACACGTGCATTTCTGGACAAGTCCTCTGTAGTTTTTCCGCCCTTGTTGGATGCGCTGTATTTTTACAGCCACGTTTCTATGAAAATAGCAGTGCAGCTGTTTCTCACATTAAGTGGTCTGTGTGTGTTGATAATGTCCTGTTTATTGGTTGTCGTATGAGTGGGGGGAGGGGTTAATATTCAGACTAGCTCGAACTCCGCCCCACCTCTGTTTTTCCGCCTGCGAATAAGGGGAATACCAGCACAATCCCTTACTAAAAAGCCCTTATTTAAAGTGTTGGTAAACTCAAATTGTAATTCCCACTTTAGCAGTTTCACCTCTGGCTAGTGCGCCCCCTAGTGGTTGGGAATTCAGTTCTGCTGCGTCCATACCTCCACCTTAAATGATGATGTAATATTGAGTAACTGTGATTAGAGTAGTAGTTGGGATGTTGAGGCTCCATACAAAGTGGAAAAGCCTCTGATTGGCTGCTCTCTCCCAATTGACCCACTCGTCACGAAGCTCCGCCTCTGCACAGTCCATTATCGACCCCGTAACGCACATTTTTCAAATGAGGGTGATCCTGTTTCAGACATGCCTTGAAGGCAATGTGGGACCATAGAGAAGTCAGCGATGGAGCGAATCGTCCTCAGAGCTTCTCAAGTGTTCTGTAGAGCAGGCCGGACATCAGACGGGTCTCCCTTGTATGAGTAAATGGATCCCACCAGAACATGAAGGCTCATATAGACTTGAATCTACATCTAAGAAAGACTACTCCTCTCACGCCCTCCCTCCCTCCCTCGTTTCCTCCTCTGATCCTGTTGCTAGGCTAAGTGGGGTCTTTTGGGATTACACTCTAAAAATACGGTGTCCCTGACACACTTTACCAATGATCCATCATCTTGGTTTCACTCTATCACAGACGACTGTTCGACCGTGTGACTGAGCCCAGCGCAGCCAACCTCACAGGTCACCCTGACCTCAGCTCACTCCTGCCGTCTGCACAGCGCAGTCGCCATCTGCTTACGGAGAACGCTATAAGAGCTAAAGAGATGCTATAAGAGCTAACGGAGAACGTTCAAAGCAGGCCCGGCCCAAGCCTTTATGGGGCCCTAAGCAGATTTTCCATACCACCACCTCAGCACCAAATTCTCCATCATTTCATAGGGAGAGAGAGAGATATTACGCAATATGCTGTCTGGGCCTTTATTGACCACCCAAGCGGCGCATATCTGTATTTGCCCAACAGCGGAACAGCAGAAACTGATTAACCTAGTATTGGTGAGCCGACTATGATAATATATGGATATAAAAATAGCTTATTCCTGTGTAATATCATTTCCTTCTATTAAGCAATGTTATTTTAAAAATATGTGTTTTAATCATGATATCTTGGTGCTCTTGGGTTCCCCCTGGTGGCGTCGGGGCCCTAAGCGGCCGCGTAATTCGAGTATGCCTTGGACCGGCTCTGGTTATAAGAGCTAAAAGAGAACACTATAAGAGCTAACGGAGATAAAAAGACAAAAGTATTGGGACACACCTCTGAAATCAGGTGTTTGATTCAGTCCCAATGCCACAGGTGTATCAAATCAAGCCCCTAGTCATGCAGTCTGCCTTTCTTCCACACATTAGTCAGCTGGTGAAATATCCTCCCTCCTAGATCTTCCTCCATCAGCTGTCAGTCGTATTATTGAACAGTGGAAGCGTAAATTTCAACTTGTTAGTGGTTGACCAGATAAAATATTCATGATCTAATTTGCATAAAATGGGTTATTATTTAGCACGATCTGATTTGCCTCCATTGCTTCCTCCATGTCCCTCCGTTAGCCCTGCAGTTGCTTACATTGTCTGAAGTATAAAGCATAAGGTACATTACTAGCGGTCATCTAGAAGACCCTGACGATGCTTCTTCTCCCTGCACAGGCCTCAGTAACATCATCGGCATGATCGTGTACATATCAGCGAACGCGGGGGACCCCACCAAGAGCGACTCCAAGAAAAACAGCTACTCATACGGCTGGAGCTTCTACTTCGGCGCCCTGTCCTTCATCATGGCCGAGATGGTGGGGGTTCTGGCCGTCCACATGTTCATCGACCGGCACAGAGAGCTCAGGGCGGGAGCGAGGGCAGCGGATTACCTCCAGGGCTCGGCCATCACACGAATCCCGAGCTACCCGTACCGCTACCGGCGCCGCTCCCGCTCCTCCTCGCGCTCCACTGACCCCTCCCACTCCCGGGACGCCTCGCCGGTCGGCCTGAAGGGCTTCGGAGCGCTGCCGTCCACCGAAATCTCCATGTACACACTGACCAGAGGGGGCGACACGCTAAAAGGCAGCCACGGGACCCCCACGGCCACCTACAACTCAGACAGGGACCACAACTTCCTCCAAGTCCACAACTGCATCCAGAAGGAGCTCAAAGACTCGTCCCACACCAACACAGCCAACCGGCGCACCACGCCCGTATGAGGACGTGAGGAACCCCCAAGACAGCGAGCGAAATGGGGGACGGGACAGACGGGTGGGCCTAGAGAGAACAAAGCCCTAAAGTACTACTGTTTAAATTTCATATCCCTTCAGTTCTCATATTCCTCGATTAAGTAAGAAGAGCTGGGAGGATCTTTTGTGTTTATTTTAAAGGTTATTACATGTATGCATGATTCTTTTGGCCATTTGTCATCAGGGAAATGAGCTCGCTCTGTCTGGGGTTGGAGGAAGTGGGGGAGGACGGACTCGGGTGGGTTCTTTTACCTGACTGAGGGGGCTGTAGTTTGGGGAGCTGGTTTATTTTTGTTTTTTTCCTGATTTTTTGGGGGTTATTTTTTGCTTCAGCGCTCCTCTTTTGGTCTTCGGGGGATGATGATGATGATGATGATGATGATGATGATGAACTACAGCATCTCCTCAGTCGTCTACTCAGTCTTCAACATATTGATTTGCTCATTTGTTGTTTTGCTAAAAGAAACTGTGAAACTTGCAGTAGGGAATTCAGTCTGCAAGGAATAGCCCAGTCTGCAAACAAAAAGTATTATACATATATATATATATATATATATATATATATATATATATATATATATATATACTACATAAGTACTCTATATGAGTATTATATATAAATATATATATAAATATATATATATATATGTGTGTGTATATATAGAGTACCCATATAGAGTACCAATGTAGTATGTATATATATATATATATATATATATATATATATATATATATATATATATATATACACACACTATATAGGTACTCTATAAGGGTACAATATATATATATATATATATATATATATATATATATATATATATATATATATATATATATATATTAGAACCCATATATATTATTGTGCAAAAGTCGTAGGCACCTGTTTATATTTAAAAAGCTGTTTATCTGGATTATAAGCATTTACACGCTCACTAATTCACTAATATTAGAATAAATACAAAATACAGTTAATACCTCATGTGAATTTACAATTTTACCTGTGTTATTGTTACCATTTCCAAAGCTCTCCTTATTAATTTGTTCACTTTATTTCATATTTCATATCCAACCTCTAGTTTATCTACTCAGTCCTTCATTACAGCAGATGAGGGGAGCTGCATACAGTGTCTGGAGATCACAGAGAAGATCAGCTAGATATAATGCTATTTATTTTGTTTTATTTATTCTAATATTGCTGTGAGACTTATAATCCAGATAAATGCTTTAAAACGTTGCTTCGGTGCCTAAGGGTTTAGACTTTGCACAGTTTGAATATGAATATATATAAAGTAGTCATTTTATAATTTATCAGAATTTCCTGAAGTGCAAAAAAGCAAAAAAAAAAAACAAAACAAAACAAAAAACAGAAACAAAAAAAGAACTATATCTATAAAACATGAGAACAAACGCCAGGCCAGACTGGTGGGTGACGAACAGACTGAGTGATGAACAGCGGCATCAGCTCCCAGCCGAACACCCAGCTGCCGAGACGAGCCGCAGCCAGAGACGCTCGAGCTCAGACGAAAAATTCTATTCTTTTAAAAGAACCTTCTCATCTTTTGCTCCGGCCCTGTTCGCTTTCTCTTTACGTTCCTCGCACTTATCAGCCGTCAGTGGAGCGCAGAGCCCCCTCGCCAGGGGGTCAAAGGTCACCGAAGGACTCCGGGAACGACTGCCAAGACCACACGAAGAGGAAGGAGGAGAGGGAGAGGAAAAGACGAGGACGCAGAACACTAAATAATTACTTGCAAGGAAGCAAGCGTCAGTTTAACTACGAAATACTACGAGACATGAAGCTAAGAGACTCACAACTACAGAAATTAAATGCATGCTATAAATTTACAGAAAATTTACCTGCTCTTGAGAAACTTAAGTTTTAACGGATAACAATAATTATAATGGGAAAAAGCAATGTTGAAGAAGTTTAACTCTTAATGTTTGTGTACTTTCTTCTCTTCCGTTGTTTTTTTTAAGCATTATTTAACTCATTGTATGGATATTTGTTGGTAACGAAACCAAACAATCGACAACAAAACAGAACAAACTGCTTTTTAAACCTTCAGTTTCTTCTTTCTATGGAAACGTATGTGTTTCATTTTGGGAATCACGCAGCCTTAGCCATCTCCTGATTTCTTTGGGTTAATTTCAGTGTGTTGTTTCAAATGAAATGAAATCTAAAGGTGCCAAAACAGAATGATCCTAAACTTGGATGCATCAAGTTCTGATGAATAAAATACAAACAAACCCCAGGGGGAACAAAGCTGCTGTTTCTGTCTTTCAGACCTCCACAGCTCCAGGTCCTACAAATACGGCCTGGGCTGGGTGCACCAACACACCCACTCCGGCCTATACATATATATATACATACACACCTACATACCCAAAAGTACGCAACCTATACGGTTTTCTTTAGGGACTACTTTCTGTAGCTGCACCATACCCTGCAGCATGTATCCCTCCACCATTTTAATGATCTGATTTTAAAAGCAGGTTCTAGAGCCGAACTCTTCTCAGAACTCTGGTAGAACAGTGTCTCAGGCATCAGGCAGCGTCTTCATCACCATTAGTTGAAGAACTTTCTGTGAGGAGCTTCTTTTTATTAGAGCTTCAGACGTCTGCTTCCCTTCACCATCATTCACCACCACTGTGAACTCCAGTTCTGACTGGGGAAGGTTATCTAGAACCGAGTCAAAATGATCCATGAGCTCATCTAAAGCCCCTCGAACATAGTCTGATGTGCTGGATTTTTTCTGTAATACTAATCCTGGGGCTTCAGTGAAGCGTTCAAACACAGTCCACATATTTTCGACAGGGTTAATGACTTTGGGATAGTCATTCCAAAAGCTTAATGGTAGCCTCTTTTATCCATTTCACAACCATCTCTGGTCACTGTCCTCTTACTTAACTGCGTCCAAGGGTCAACTGCATAACTACTGGTTTGATGGCATCTTCATTATTCCATCCCCATCATTCAGCCCCAGAGTACGACACTACCGCCACCATGTTTAACAGGCGGTACAGTGTTCTTCGGGTTAAATGCTTCACCCTTTCACTTCCAAACATACTGTACCTCAGGTCATTGTGGCCAAATAACTTAATTTTTGTGTCATCTGACCATCTGACCCTCCTACAGAAGGCTTTTCTTTCATTGTAGTCCATCATGATCACTAACAGGAAGTTAAGAGGCCTTGACATTTTAGAAGTTTCAAGACTTTAGAAAACCACCAAAACACGCTACTCATTCAAGGATTCAAGGAGACTTTTTTGTCATTCGCATTGCGTGTGGTTTATGGGGTGGAACAAAATTGAGATCTCAAGGTCCCAGTTACACCCAAAGAGCAATTATTGAATAAATAAAATAATACTAATAATATAATATAAGACATAAATAGGAAAAGTGGGAAAGCAGAGAAATAATAATAAATAAATAAAGTAGCAGCTCATCCTGCATTCTGCATTTCAGGCTCCTGCAGATGGCGCTGCACGAAAAGGGTGGGGTTGTAAATACCTGCGGGATGTGTGACAGGACTCAGACTTTGAGAAGAGTGCAGTACAGTGCAGAGAGTGTCTCATTGGATGTGCGGAAAATGTGTTGTTGATGATTGGATGTATGGAAGCATACGGTCACACGGGTCTACCAGCAGTGGCAGAAACCCCTACAGTCTACAGGAAGAACTGCTTCGCTTCGCTTCCTGGCAAGGGCTGCTTCTAGAAATCAGTGCAGGTTCTTCACCACCAATTTTTGAAGGAACTCTCCGCAGGGAACTGCAGACCATCAACATATGGAGCAAAGTGGCGCACAAGAGGCCTTGAGACTGTAGACTGTAGGGGTTTCTGCCACTGCTGGTAGACCTGTATGACCGTAAGCTTCCTTACACCTGCAGATTTTAGCTACTTCCTTCACATTATGTCCTTGGCCATGCCCAAATGCAGTCACTCCTTTCAGCCAATCATTAACTGTATCTGTTTTGCAACCCATCCAATGAGACCCTCTGCACTGTATCATGTATTCTCAAAGTCTGAGTCGCGTCACACACCCTGCAGGTATTTATAGCCCCATCATCCTCATGCAGCTGAAGTTGATACCACCTTGAACATATTGACTACATAATCATGCATATAACTATATCCATATAAATAAAATACAGGATATGTAGCTCAGCTTTAGCAGACAGCCAGCATCCACCCCCAGGGCCTGTACGTTGTAGGCTGTGAGGGCGTGTAGATGGTTGCTGTTGGTGTTCCTGCGTAAAAGAACACAGGTTTGCAATAAAACACCCTCTTCCCTGCCTGAGTGACTCCACCGCACACTACTGTACATCAGCACACTAAAAGCACCGCTTTCGCGCCGCTTTCACAACCCAACACACCATGTTCGGCTTCAGCCTGAGCCCTGTGAGTGTGTGTGAGCGTGTGAAACATTTACCTGGTGTGAATTTATGCATCGTGTCCTGCACTCAGAGTTCCTCACAGCAGGTTAAATAAGCACCACTCCAGCTCTAATGGTTAAAGTGAGGCACCGAGCTTGTCGCTTTCTGCAGTCCTGCAGTCTCCAGCCTCCTACATGCTTTACACTCCCCTAGACCGAACAGCTGCGGCGGCGCTCAGGCCGAGCTCCACTATATCAGTGTTAGTGAATAATTCAGCAGCCTTGTTAACATGTACTGTAAGCATGTAAACCGTCTACATGTTAGTAAACACGAGAGCCAGCAGCTGTTTCTCTCCCCGCACCTCTTTAAAGGGCCTTCGTTCTGCAGCACTCCTGTGTTTAAGATGAAGTCCTGAAGAGTCATAATTCATCTTAACACAAGCGCTTCCAGCCTGAAGTTATCCTTTACAATAACCAGGCTGTTTCTGTTACTGTGCCCCAAGACTGGTCAATGCATGTACGCACTGGCACCAACTTTGAGAAAGCAGTCTGCTCAGCTCTGCTACTGACAAAAGTTTGTGGACAAATCAGCTAAAAGCCGAGGAGCAGCAGAGGTGTCTACTGTACAAAACAGGTGCCTTTTTCATGAGGTGTTAACTCAGGGGGGTAAATTAAGCATATGAATACCCTGAATTTATACCTCTTCAGTTCAGGGGTGTTAATTCAGGAGTGTTAATACTGGGGTATTAATATGGGGCATTAATCAAGGTGTATTAATATGGGATATTAATCAGGGGTGTTAATATGGGACATTAGTTCAGGTGTATTAATACTAGGGATTTCATTCAGGGTGTTAATATGGGATATTAATTCATGTGTATTAATGTACCATATTAATATGGGGTATTAATTCAGGGGCATTAATATGGGGTATTAATTCAGGGTGTTAATATGGGGTAGTAATTCAGGTGTATTAATGTAAGGCATTTTTAGGGGCATGTATATATGGGATATTAATTCAGGTGTATTAATGTGCCATATTAATATGGGGTATTAAATCAGGGGTGTTAATATGGGGTATTAAATCAGGGGTGTTAATATGGGGTATTAAATCAGGGGGGTTAATATGGGATATTAATTCAGGGGTGTTAATATGGGGTATTAATTCAATTCATATTAATATATCAATATTAATACATCATTAACTCCATCTCTCTCTCTCTCTCTCTCTCTCTCTCTCTCTCTCTCTCTCTCTCTCTCCTCATTATAATATGGAAATGGAAAGGCAGGTCTTAAACAGAGGAAATCAATTATCAGGTAATAGCCGCTCGCTTTCCTCCATCAGGATTACTGACTGATTAACGTCGTGCTGTTTCTCTTAAATTAGCCGCTCTCCCGCAGACCACATTATACAGACTGAAATTAACATTTACACACACACTCTCTCTCTCTCACACACACACACACACACTCTCTCTGAAACACACACACTCTCTCTCTCTCTCTTTGAAACACACACACTCAGAAATCTCTCACTCTCTTCTCTCTCACTGTCTGTGTCTCTCTCTCTCTCTCTTGCTCTCTCACTGTCTCACTCTCCTTCTCTCTCTCTCCCTCTCTCTCTCCCTACCTCTCTCTCTCTCTCTCTCTCCCTCTCTCTCTCAC